>NC_072737.1:25277797-25516655 GCF_026930045.1 Uloborus diversus | reverse complement strand
GTTTTCTTGTTTAACTATTCCAAATGAGGTTTAAATTAAAAACCTTCTTTTTTAAGGAATTCCTTTTTTTTGTTTTTAATTTTGATGTGTTTTCTTTCCACTTTAAAATTCATAACGAAAAGTAAACATGTTTATAAACTTTATTCATATATTTACATTTCAGATAATTTCTTCTTTATTAGACTAATATTTCTCCTAATATTTGCCAAGGAAAAAAAGGTAACTTTGACACTATAAATTTGCATATTTGTACCTAACAGTTCCGTAATTTACAAATCTATGTTCCTGCTTCCGAAAACGATGGATATTTAATGTTCGTATAAGAAATAATTATTTTTTTATATATGCGCGATAAAATTAATCCTACTTATAATATATTGTTTAAAACAAATTATCTAAATGAATGAAAATACACATCTACGCAGTGTTCGCTTTAATATTCCGAGATGTTAGAGCGTATATCTTTTTTAAGTATCAATCGCACAAGGGATTAGTAGCACAGGCGTGCTATGAAAACAAAATACATATAAATTATTTTCAAATAAGAAAAGAACCGACATCAAAAATTAAAGAGGAATTAAAAAGTAAAAAAAATAATTGGATATACTTACATGCGATTTCCTACGCAAAATTAAATAAAATTTATTTTACAATTCCTGTACAAAAATCAACTAAACTAAACACCCAATTATAAAATAAACATCGATTCTAATTACTATACGATGAATTATTTTAATACCTAACTAATTATATACGATCTCTTACTTTTTTATAACTATTTGAATTCTGGGCTTCCTATAAACTACTACCTAAAGCAACGGAGTAGGTTTAGTTTTAAAGACTTTCGCGTTTTGTTAAATTAGTGTTTAACTCAGGATAGGTGAGTTGTCATATACGTTAGGTAGTAGTTTATAGGAGGCCCCGACTTCAAATGGTTATTAAAAAGTAAGAGATCGTATATAATTAGTTAGGTATTAAAATAATTCATCGTATAGTAATTAGAATCGGTGTTTATTTTATAATTGGGTGTTTAGTTTAGTTGATTTTTGTACAGGAATTGTAAAATAAATTTGATTTATAAGTTTTGGTAGGAAATCGCATGTATGACCAATTATTATTATTTTTTTTACTTTTTAGTTCCTCTTTGTTTTTTGAAGTCGATTCTTTTTTTATTTGAAAATAATTTATTTTTTGCTTTTTAGTGGTGTAAATATAAAATAAGTACGTAGGGTAAATTATGTGGTTCACTCTTTAAGTACATCTCGAGTGAGAAAGCACAGGAGTCTGAAAACAGCTAAGATGAACAAAATAGAGAAAGAAAAAGAGCACAGCGTCTCGGAGACTTCCGAAGACTGTGAAGAAATGCTTTTTCAAATGCGCAATTATTTACAAAGAAAATTGTCTTCATCATCAGTTTGACTTTATCAAATTATACTTTACGAAAAAAAAATCAGGAGTCACTAAAAAAAAACAGAAATCGCTTTACTTTGCCCATATATTTTAAAGGGTTTTCTTGATTTTTCAAGAATCCCATCTTCAGATACTGACCTGATGACCAAGGGATCACCTAGGAAGTATAATTTTCCATATTGGTCTATGCGTGTTTGAGTTTACGGGGGACATACATAAAAAGATTCCGACGAATTGAGACCGCCTTTTTCGAAGTCCATTAAAGAAAGAAAAAATCTTAATGCGCATAACATTTTATGCGATTGGCGCTAAAAACAGATTTTTGTGCCTCTCCAGGATTAATTTGTGCGCTAGTTTAATTAGAACCATTTAAATGTCAATGGTTTTCCTAACTATTTTATATTTCACAATAATACGTGTCACGTAACTCGCGAAAAAAGTCACAATTATCTTTACTTGGGCACGTTATAGATCAACACCACACTAGAAACAGAGTATCTTCTGTGATGTTGTATATATGAAGATCAAAATACTACTAAAGGAATGATACTAAATGAATTTCCTCTTTGCTTCAGAAGTCTGTATGCAAAATTTGCGATATGACTACTACTGTCTAATAAAGGGTAATATTTAATGGGGAGGGTATTCCTCCAAAGCAAGAGCCCCCTAAAAAGCAAAAATACCCCTCAAACCCCCCTTCCATGCCCTTAACGGGCTCCCCTGATTAATATTAATGTTTTATGGTACTTTCTTTAAAAGAGAGTAAAGAAAGTACCTTTGTTTTATAGCACTTTCTTTAACAAAGGATTTTGTATTTAATCGTTTAATATTGAAATTAAATGAAGTTCATTGTTTTTTGCCCATAACTGTTTTCTAAAGAACAAATATGGTGAAGCAAAGGGACCTTAGTTAGATCACTCCTCTTCATTAAACAAAAATCCATAAAAATCGGCTCACTAAGTGAGACGTTTTGAATTTACAAAGAACAAAGTATGAAATTTGAAGAGTTCCCACGATTTCTTCAGGATCCCTTATACCCGGACTTGAAGACCATTAAACGACCGGGAGAAGTACATCGTTTCAAACAGAAAAAGAATTTTTCTAATCGGTCGAGGGGTCTTCTAGTAATCGGGGAGCATAGTACACAAAAAAGTTCCAACGAAGTCTGTTAATTAGTACTGCCGTAACTGTAAATTAAACTGACGGCGTCTTGAAGTATCAAATCTAAACTACGTGTCAAAGTTCAGAAATTAGACATCTCAGTTACGATATACAGTAAAACCTGTGAAGTGATTACTCTTGTAAGTTGACCACCTCTCTAAGTGGACCGCTTTTTTCAGGCACGGAATTAGCCCTTGTCATATAAATCAACCTCTGTAAGTTGACCACCTGTTTAAGTTGACCACTAAAGTAGTGTACCGCAAGCGTTCAACTTACACAGGTTTCACTGTATTTAATAAGGAATATAAATTTAATCGGCGGCGGGGGGGGGGGGGATTTTTGTCTTCAATTCCCCCTGAATTGGACACTAAATATTTCAAAACTGAAATATTTGAAAAAAAAAACGAACTTTAATGATAAATTTTTTTTATGAATAATGATAATTTTTTATATTAAATTAATTGATTCAACTATTTTCGTAGCAAAATATATTTAATTTATTAATTTACTCATTTGCTACATGAGTAATAAATACATTAGTAAGACTATAATTAAAACTAACCGGCGGCTCCGTGAAAATCAAACATTCCGATTAGTCCAGTCAATAGGTAGAAAAAAACGGGCTTGCCTTACAAAAAATGGGGTCAAAGATTTTACTTTTTAAATTTGTGTATACTAGTACCAATATGAAAAAACCAAGTTATCCAACACGAAAGACCTCGGGAGAAGTTTTGGGGGGCGAAAACCCCCAAAAATTTGTGACTTTTTGTAGTATTTTCGAAATATCTCAAAAATGGTTAAAATTACAAAAAAACTTCCAATGCAAATGTTAAAGGGGATTAAATTTCCTTCAACTTTTGTCATTTCAACATTTTTGTAGCATGAAAAGCAAGCGAGTTACAGCTTCTTGAAAGTCACACTTTTTCTGAACCCCCCAGCGAAGTGCGTGAAAGCGCATCGGATAACGGAGGAAAAAAGGAGAAACGCCGGCAGTGTGACCTTGGAAATCATTTGTCTTTCACAGTTGAGGGTAAATGGCTCCGTTCCCTTTAACTTAAACAAAACACCCGCATTCCATCCCCCCCTTTTTTTTCTCCAAATGAGATGAATCGACTCAATAGCTACTCATGTTGGTCACTTCAGGGTTTGAGCGAGAGTATGTTTTATCAATTTGTGTGTTCTGTATTATAATTTTTTCCCTAGAAATGATTACGCCTGACCAAGGTGTTTTTTTTTTTTTTATAATTATTATTATTATTATATGCGAAATCAGTTTGCATGAATGCGAAATAAAGATTGTGAAGGAGAAGGGAATAGAAAATCTTCAAAGATGCAGCGCAAAACGGCAAAATGAAGAACATCAGCGTTTTTTGAAGTTCTTAAAAGAAGTGACAATTCACACTGCCTGTCACAAATGCTTTATCAATGAGCAATCAATCTCTTCCCTTGAAGTAATGGTTGAACCTAACATGTTAACTAAATTCCTCAAGAAAGATTACTGGCAAATTATAACAACAAGAATTTTCTTATTCAACTTCTTGAGACATATTTCGAAGAGTGGCATTTAAGTCAGGCAGACTCAAGATGATGCCAACTTACTTACTGCTCTTTCAAAGGCAAAATAAATTGAAAAGGTTGTTATAGTGGGCGAGAGGACATAGATCTGTTGGTGCTGATGACAGCTTTAGGACAGAATAATACAGATCAGCAACTTGTTCTTTTTAAAACCTGGAAGAGGGAATGCTTGTGATTTGTTTTTTTCCCCACTATATCTTTTAAGTTTGACCCCAGCAATATTCTTTTCATCCATGCGTTTAGTGGGTGTGATACGATTTCGGCAATCTTTGGCCAAGGCAAAATTAAGTTGTACAAAATAATCAAAAAAAAAAAAAAAAAAAAACCTGAAATTAAGGAAGCTATTGAAGCATTTATGGACCCAATCTATCATTATGATGCCTTAGCTGCAGCTGGAGAAAACATTTTGCAAATATTATAAACAGGTGACCTTAAGTATTTGAACCTACCTTTGGATACTTTGCAATTTAATCTTCTTATGAAACTAGCATACAGGATTAAGATAAATCTTGCAGGGCTACCTCCAAAGTGCGGGGAGGAGGGGGGGGAGGATGCTGGACGTTATCACTCATATCGGTTCTACCACCAAATTCAAAGTTGGTTGGGCAACATAATTGAACCAGAGAAATGGGGTTGGGAACGCAGAAAGCAAGGTCTAATGCATGTTGACACGAAAAGAGATTCAGTTACTCAGAATCTTTTGAAGATTGTGCTTTGTACCTGCAAGAAAAATTGTACTGGAGCCGGAGCCTGTTCTTGTCACAAGGCAGGTTTAAAATGCTCCAGCACGTGCAAACACTGCAGTGGCACAAATTGTGAAAATGTTGCAGAAATTTCATCTTTCGATGAGACTGCTGAAGATGATTTGTTCCAGGAGCTTTTGGAATTACCGCAACAAGGAGATGATACACTCGAGTTCGTTTGGACCCCTGCCCACGTGGGAATCAAAGCAAATGAAACTGCAGACAGACTAGCTAACATGGGACACGGGGAAAATTGCATTCTCAACTGGATTGCCCCTGAAGACATAATACAGAACCTGAAACAAAAGTACAGAGATAAAGCTACAACTTCCTGGAACAGATCTAAATACTATATCGGATACAGCCACTTAAATGGTCAAGGAAACAGCAAACACAATTTAACAAAAAATCGATATGAAGATGTCCTGCTATCAAGAGCTCAGACCCGTACCACTCTCACGCAATTCAACCAGCACCGAATCAAACATAGTAACTCCCCTCTGTGCTTAACATGTAATACTCCTGATACAGTAGACCATGCCATTCTTGTCTGCAATAAATATAATAAGGAAAGAGACAGAATTCGCGCCTATATGGGATGTGTCCCCTTGTCCTTCTCTCTTGTTTTCTCGGCCGCTCATGCTTCTCGCCGCTTGATGTCCCTTCTCATTGATTTGCTCAAGGCTATTGATTCATAATTTCCTTTTCCTTTTGGTGTTCTCCTTCCTGGGCTTCCCCCTAGTTGGGATTTTGCTTTGTTTCCTTTTTGCATCTTTCTTGCCCTCAGCCTCTCGTTCTTTATTATTTTGTCGAATTTTCTGATTATTGAACCTTGTCCTTCCTTTTGTTTCAAATAGAAACAGAATTTTTTTTTGGAGTAATAGAGGTGAAGCCACTGTGTTAGAGTGAAGCATATACCTCAAAATAGAGAAGAAGAAGAAGGAGATGAACAATTAAAGGACCACAGCTTCTTTCTACCCCCTACAGGTTCTGAACCGGGAGAACCTGGACCTTCAAAACGGCTTCGAAGAAGATACACAGCGTATTCTGTTGTCCTTTCTCTATTTGCTTTAAGGTCGAATAAATCTCTCTGTAATTTAGATCTGTATTATTCTGTCTGTAATTAATCTGTATTAAGCTTCTACATTTTAATTTTCATTTTGAAAGGTAATTCTTTTGGGTTTTTCATGCTTCAAAAAGTCAGTTTCTGCAGAATTTTTTCAAAGTGTTCATTACGTATTACTATTGTACCTTTATTTACGCATTATTATGTCTATTGTTTGCTTATTATCACTCTAATATTTATTCATTCACATTTATATTCGAATATTGCATTTTCGCTTGTAATAGAATAGATGGTATGAATTATGTGCTTTAAATGAATGAGAAGATTATGTAATTCAATTAAAAACTGCAATATAAATCATATGTTATTGGAGTCTGACTGAAGACTACCTCTGTCAGACTAGGAATATTAGTTCGTGAGCGGTGTGGGAGGGTTTGTTATTATTATTGTATCAGAGCATAGGATGCATGACTGTGTTGATTGTTTGCTTATTAGCTGCCTAATATTCATTCCTTCACATTAATATTTAAAAATCGCATCTCTGTTTGCAATAATTAGACTAGAATGTACGAATTATATCCCTCAAATGAATGTATATATTGTGTAATCCAGTTACAAATAGCAATATATCATCTATTATTGGAGTCTGATGAAGACTACCTTTGTCAGATCAGAAAAGTTAGTTCGTGAGCAGTGGGGAAGGTTTTTTTTTATTATTATTGCATCGTCATATGTGCTTTAAATGAATGTGTATATATGTATTTCAGTTTCATAATACATCGTTTGTTTTTGGAGTCTAGTGGGAACTAATCTGTCAGCCAGAATTGCAACTCTGTGTCCAGCGGGGGGGGGGGGGAGGGGGAGCAAGAAACTCAAACTACTCTAACTGTCAATAAACTCTCTGAAACTAAAGTTTCTGTTCAAGTTCTAATAGTTATGACGCCTTGCTTCCGGTGTGAAAGATTTTTTTTTCGGAGTGGAGGGAAACTGCCTATTTTCAAAGAGCTATAACAAGCTTGTTATTTGTGCTACAAAAAAGTTGTAAATGCAAAAGTTGTAGGAAATTTTACGTTCTTTAAACTTTACATTCAAAACTTTTTTCTAAGTTGAACCATTTCGGAGATATTTTGGAAAAAACAAAAAAAGTCATAAATTTTTGTGGTTTTTCGGCCCCCAAAAGTTCTTCCGGGGTTTTTCGTGTTGGATAACTTGGTTTTTCCATGTCGGCACCAATATGCACAAATTGAAAAAATAAAATCTTTGACCCCATTTTTTGCAAGGTAAAATGTATCTATTGACTGGACTAGATTTGTGAGAATTAATTATTGTTCAAGACAAGATTCATCCGTCGAAAATTCACTATTCACGCCAAAACCACGTGACCTGTGAGTGACGTATCACGCAGTGACGAATGCTGGTCTACGTAGCCACAAAGTATGAAATGTAAAGTTTCTTAGATTTCTCCGGGGACCCCTCATCAGATCCAGGCAAAATTAACATGGGACAATCTGGGAAGTATACCCTTCCAAACATAAACAGAATTTTTCAAATCAGTCCAGTATTCTTCAAGTAATACGAAAACATACGTAAAAAGCCGCATGACGAAATCGTAGGTAATCAAAAAAATCCTCCTTTTTTGAAGTCGGTTAAAAATGCAAGGACAGTACAGTGTTTTAGAGACATTCCACGAAAAAGTCAACCCTTTGTACCGCACGTGACAGTTCATACATTTCATTAAATGTAATAATTTTTAAGGGTAATGACGAAATTGTTTGCTTAAGAAATCCCACAGCTTGTAATTTGTTAAGCAAAAAAAATTTGTTCATTACTGTTTTAAAGTATTATTTTTTATGAAATATATGAAGCGTCACGTGCGGGACAAAATGACCGTTTTCCGTGGAATAACCCTTTATGTATTTTGTGGTGATGATTTTCAGAAAAATAATCAAACATTTCTATCGCTTCATATTTTATGTACCTAGCCTGTTTAATAAGTAATAGGATTAATTTTACTTCAATGTCCATCACAAAGACAATGATTAACACTGCTGCTATTATCATCAAGGGGAATCGTAGAATTATTTTACATCAGTTATTTCTGGCTGTTTCCCCCAAATTAAGAGACCTACGAGGCAAACATTTTGAAAGCAACAAATTATGTCTAAACTCTGCGATGGCGGTTTTGAAAAAGCTCTGACAAATTTAACGTTCACAAGTTTTTAAGAAGTGGACAGAACGTTGGAATAAATGCCTTTAGTCTCGCAGAAGTTATTCTTAAAAAATAAATAAATAAATAAATAAAAAAAATTATGACGATTAAAGTTTTTCTGTATTTTTTTTAATAAATTTAGTCTTATTACTTACTGAACAGTCCTCGTACATTTACCGTTTAAAAAAAATGGCTTTGAATTACTTCCCTTTTTGCTTGACCATTTCTCTACAGTACTGAAACCAGAAACCTGTAGAATACCACTTTGAGACACATTGCCGTAGATGACCAGAGTCCTCTCTCCTTGTCGCAATCCCTACCAATACTGTCGCAGGAATCCTTATTTTACTTTACGCATCTCCCAAATGTGCTGTCGCTTGAGCTAGCGTTAATCTGCAGCCACTTTTTACTCTTAGGAACTTCATTTTACATGATCCTGAACTTTTATCTTTCTTAAGACTGAATTCTCTTGATTTTTCTAGAGTATCATAACAAAAAAATTTAAATAATATCTTCATGAGTGGCTTTGTTTATATCTCTTTTACCCCCACACCAAAAAAGAATCGCGAACCAAGCGCCAAGAATAAGATTCGAAAAAGCTAAGTTGAGCCATAAAAAAAAAAAAAAAAAAAAAAAAAAAAAACACTTTTGCCTCTTTTGCAGATAAAATTAAGTTTAATGATGCAGTTTTTTCAAAGCTATAGCAAAAGGTAGCAATTGCTCCAGTCACCTGGCCAAGAAATTCCCAGGTTCATCCGGGCCAAGTTAAAAGTGGGAATCTTTGTTGGTCCAGATACCCGCAAGGTTATGGAAAATAAAGAACTTGAAACCGGCAATGACAACAATTTAGAAAGAATCTCAGCAGGGATATTGTCAATAAATTAATTAGAATACGCAAGTAGAACCAATTTCTAGCTTTGAGTTGCTACATGACTGTCAAATTACGTTTCATTCGCTCACGTGGAATTTTAGACATAAAAACTAGTATCAGTGAGTAAAGAACAGGGTGAAAGGTTCCCTCAAGATAAATTTGGAAATGGAGCGCAAATATGAAGAAAGATGGAATAGGAATATGCTTGCTGACAGCTGTTGGGTGTTAACAAGAGGTGAATCTGAGATTAAACATAAGAGAAGAATGTCAGAAAGAAACTTCCAAGAAAAAAAGTACCTACTTAGGAAGAAATTTTGTTTCCCTTTATATATGGATGCTTCAATTGCCAATCGATTAACTCCACTTTTTAAAAAAATCCTTATTTCTGCTTTAATAGTGCTTTATCAATGCTTAGCATGTGAATTTGTAATGAAGTTTCAGTTCAGTACATTTCTGTCCGTGTGATAGCTGAAAATGTGACACGAGCGCTTATTCACTCCTATGGATAACACAATCTTCTTCATAACTTTTCTCGACTTTTTGTTTTATGGAGTTAATCGATTTGGCACGTAAAGCATCCATATATGTTTTTTCGTTTAAAATATTTTTATTTATGGTTAAATTATGTGCATGAAAGTTGAAAAAGTATTTCAAACGGTCATGTTCATTGTTTGTTCCTCTTGGTTAATCGTCCATGTTAGGGATGTTACATTTTAGTAAAACGTGTTTTAAAGCAGTACGTTGGTGATTTTTTTAAGGAAGCTTTGCTATAATTTAATAGAAAAAATTCAAACTCAAAGACACTTTCGGTTTTTCTCTCAAACAGACGTGTAATCTGTTAGCGGTGATTGTCATCCATTTCAACTAATAAAAAACTTATTGCTGAAGAATCAATATAAATTACCAAGATTAAATTTTTTTTCCATTAACTTTAAAAAAAAAAACATTATTTCTGGCTAATACATTAAAAAGTTGTGCTAGAGAATTCGTTTTGAAGGGGGAATTTAGAAAAATGAAAAATGGAATTTTATAAGAAAAAATATAGGTCATTTTTGAAATCAGCAAATCATAAACCATGAAGATCAGCAAATACTTTAAATTTGCAATATTGTGTACTTCACAAATGTAGAAAAATAATAAATAATGCGATGATAAACAAAATGTTACATTTTGAAAAACGTAAAATCTAAATATTAAAGCTGAAAATAATAATAACAAAAAGTAGTATATCTAATAATTACGTTACCAGAGACGCTTTAGTGGAGTATGTAAATGTATGTTAATAATAATCAAATTAGTTGCGAATAAAGGCATCTTACTTGAAAATTTTTCTCTACAAGTGCATTTTCCAATTTTCCAGAGAGGCATCTTCAGATGCATTTTCTTATTAGGCTATATAATTTAATTTATCGTAAGTTTTCAATCGGTGAAAATTGAACAGTAACCTACATTTGAAGATTAGGTTGATTGAGTGTGCTTCTAATTTTGTAATTCCATTGCATCGTAATTAAAAGTAACGAGATAAACTCAGGGAATATTTTCCGCTTGTGAAATCTGCTTTAAAATGTACAGGAAGTACTTGGTATCAATATTTGAGGAAAACTTCTGAAGTATTTCATGTGTATGGTTTTGTTGTTATAATACAGTAACGTATCTTCAACGGCAAAAAACATATGTAAGCAAACGCACTCGCGTTCATTGCTCTATGTTTTAAAAACAAGCATCACCTTTGAGTGATTTTGAGTGAGACAGCGTACACTGGTAAAAGTGACCAATGTAGGTGGACCTTAGGAAATTTTTTTATATCAACAGAGCATTGAATGGACTCTGTATCAAGGAATATTTGACATTATCAAGGAATAGTTGACTAGTTAATAAACAGCAATAAGAATGCTATTGGATGTATAAACAGTTGTGTAAACAAACATTCTTTCCAAAACAAGAGGTAATTCTCAGATTTGTGAAAAGTTCAGAGCACTTCAGTTGTGTCTAACCGCTCAAAGTGTAGTGTATTGGACATATAGTAACGACATGTATATATATATATATATATATATATATATGTATAAAATCTTCATCTATTAATGTTTCATGGTGAGTGATACATATATTAAATTCAACTTTCTGGGTGTACTTAGTTCATATAAGTAAACCTATTGAGCAAACTGTTTAATTTTTTTCTCCAACTTCTTGATGCAATGGTTTTAAAGTATAACAACTACAGAATATGTAACAACTGAAATCAAAGCCGTCCAGACCCATAAAATCAAGCTATTTATTGTTTTTACTCGATTTTTCCTTGATAAGAGTTACAAAGTCCATTCAATGCTCTGTTGACATATTTTTTTCTCCAATATCCACCTAGATTGGCCATTTTAACCAATGTGCGGCACAGCGGTAGCTTCTCTCGGCGTGCCACTTGCATAACACAGTTCAACCACAATACATTATTGCGCTAACCCGCCTTTTATTTGTACAGTACATCTAAATGAATGTACGGATAAATCAAATTCCGGTTTCATAGGGTCCGGATTAATGAGGGCTTGCTGTTGATATAAAAAACACATCACTATTCTGGAATCTTTAGTCCGTCTAGTAACGTACCCGCAAAGAAACGGAAGTCAGGGTAGCAAGAAAAGCATTTCCTCTTTAACACCACACATAAGACAAAAAGTTTGAATAATCTATATAATAAATGGCTACTTCTGTATATATGTATGTTCGGGGTAATCTTCAAAACTACTGGACCGATTTTAACCATTTTTTTTACCATAGATAGCTACATTATCAGGGAGCAACATAGGCTATAATTTATTTCTAAAAAACTTCATTTAAAAACGTTATGATGGAAAACAGTAAATGTCATGTAATTTCCCCATTAAATGATTAAATATTAAACCCATTGTTACGAAAATTCGTTGCCTAACAACAGCAATATTAAAAGTAATTATAATGAAAATTTTTAATCAAGACTTCTCAGGAGCAAACATGAATTTAAAGTCATTTAAATATTCGGAAACTCTAGCTTTTGAACACTTAGGGAAACGCAGTAGAGAGCTTCTTTTTTTTTTGTTTGCCTGCGTGTGTTTGTGTGTACTATATTTTTTTAATAAATAAAGCGCACGTTTTTTTAGTGATCTTTGTTTTTGTCAATTCATATTTTGGAAATTCTTCAAATTTTTATTTGCTTAAATGTCGCGCTTTCGTTTATAACTGAATACTATTTCGTTCTTTATACTTATTGCTTTTTTACTTTTATGGGTACGGAAGAACCAAAATTTGAATCATGTCAAATCTGTGTGTTTTGAGTTTTGTTAGTTAAAAATATAAAATGAATGAAATTAGCGATTGTTTCTCACAATTATTACTGACCTAGGCAACGGCGGGTATTTTTACTAGTATAAAACATTTTAAATAAATTAGTGCACTTTTGAATAAGAAAATTAATATTTCTAAATGCTGAAAACTTCCCATCCTTGTTTGATAGCATCAGAAGATTTTAATAATTCCTACACTAGAACTTGTTTAACATTTTCACAGTTAGGAAGTTAATATATTTAATTATGAATAGTTTGATTCGTTTGACCTTCAAGGTAAGGAACTTAAATGTTCTAGTAGTTCTCTTGTAAAAAAGCTATGAAAGAACTTTATCGTGATACAAGTTTATTTTGACAATGTAGGTCAAGATCAAAAAATAAGTTTCTAAATATAATGTTGCACAATACCAAAACAAATCAAAGTTACTCAGCAAATCTGTCAACTCAACAGAACATTTATTGATTTTTTACGCTAAAAATTCCATTAACTTTTCTCAAACATGACATGTTTGTATCAATAGTTGATTGATAATGTGCAGTCTGTAAAAACCAATCAACTATAGATATCAATTATAGATATAAAGGACGATCGATCATAGAAATGACTGTGTTTGAAACATAAAAAATTCATTTGCATATACGTACTTCGAAATGTTCTGTTATCAATTCGCTACACCCTTTGCAATTGACATTTAGCCTGGCAATATTATCTGACGCATTATTTTTTACTTAGCTTGCCATATAAGTTGATGTAAAAATCGATAAAAGTGCATTAGTTAAACAAAATATTGAATGAAATTGTAATGCTGACATTGTTACAATCTCATATTTACATTGCCTTTTACATTTTGTGCACAATATTCGCTGTAAGAAAGACACAAGTTTACTTGGTATCCATTGTTATTAACTGAATTATTGCGATATTCAATAAATTTTGTAACAAATGCGTTTGCAAAATTTTTAGTTTTAATTGAATGAATAAATTTCCCTTTATTTTAAAATTAATTTTGTTTTCTAATGTTTGTCCATGTTCGGAAGGAGTAGGAAGCAGATGACTTTTCCACGCAGTTTCAGAAGGGATCTATTATACATGTGGTAGATTAAGTTCATACTAGTTTTTGTCACTTACGCTCACATAAAATCTGTGACCTATTTGCTGTCTGAAGGAGAAGAAATAAAACGAACGTATGTCTGAGAATTACAGGAAGTAAAAACATTCATTTGGTTATATGACAGAAGTTTTCCATTTTTCTGGAACTTTAGAACAATATCGCTTCATTTAATACTTTTAGCTTGGTTATCCTTTTTTGTGTTACTTATTCCATCGGTGATACCGAGTTTTCGCCTCGTCTACCCTGGGCAATAACTCAAAATCACAGAGAAGTTGAAGAGCATTTTACTCTACCTTATAGCTGTTCCAGGTATTCGACAATGCAATTGAAGGAGTGACAACAAAAAAAAACGTAGGAAGTCAGGAAATAGATCAAATTTCTTTGGAACTACGAAAACTTGCAGCAAGAGTGCTCTATATCTGCCAATTCAGTTTAAAACCAGACAGGAAGAATCATTAAGGAATTAAAAACACTTGTTCTTGAGGCTGGTCCACAAAAAGAGCTTCGAGAATGATTTCCTGCTCAATGTGTAGACGTTCCCCATATTCGCATTTCAACTGAGAATCTGCAAAGTAGAAATAGGAAGGGAATAGGTAAGAAAAAAAATAATAATCCGGTTTTAAAATACTTACAAGTTCATAACACAGTTGCCCTAAAGAGAAGAACATTCCTCAGCTCAACTTATAACTGGCCCTTAGATGGGCTGCTTCAATTGAAAAGGTGAGTGGAAGAAACTGGTAAGAATCAGGATGCAGGAAAATCATTTTCCTCCCCCCTAATTTCTGAAAGCTTACACCAGGTTCGTAACACAGTGATACAGGAAAAACTTACGAAAATTTTCCGCTTCAAAGCATAGGTGTTCCCTTGATATCCACCTATTACACTGAAAATCTGATCGGGCGACATATTAAGGATTCAAAAAACACTAGTCCATAAGCAACTCCTCAAAACAAATTTCAAGAACATTCTTCAGCTCAACTTTTAGCTGCTCCATTGATGCGTCATTTCAATTGAGAACCTGCTTGGAAGAAATAGGAAGGAATAAGGAACCAAGAAAACAATTCCAACAATTCCATTTGATTTGAAAATTTACAGATATAAAAGTTTAAAAATCATCTCCTTGATAAAATAGTTGTTAAAAGTAGATGAGACAAATCTACGAGAAGCTGAGCAAGATGAACAAGAAGGAATCAGGAACGACAGGAAATAGGTCTACAAGTTGTTAACGAGCTGTATTTACAGTATATGCCAGTGAACCCTTTTGGCAGGATTTTCATTTGAGCTTTAGAAAAGAAACTTTCTCGTTCACTTCAGTTAAGATTTCTAAAATAGCAAAAAGACCATTTTTGGGAAAATGTCAAAAGCACACTTCTTAAATGACGTGAAAAGAAATACAAAGCCTCTAAAACCACTGCTTGTTCGTGGATGCCTTTTCAAACTTCTTGCAGTTATGAATCTATTGCACGCAACTGAAAAACATTATATTTGGGTCAAGTTTCTAATCAGTCCTTTCAGTATCTTGTATCATTTTTCATTATGTTATGTAGCAGCAATATTTTTTCTAATGGATCGCTTTTTTGCCGCTGATAAAATTTCTTTCATGTGCAGCACTAATAAATTCTTGTCACTAATTTTATGGTATTTAATGTTAGCAAGATCGAGAAAACTGTATGTGTTACTTCTGAAAATATACGATCTTACAACTGGAGAACCAAAAGAATTGATTAAACCAGTTATTACGAATGCAATGGTAATCGTCGTGTTATTTTACCCGGTAGTAATCGCAACGTTTACAAATGCTGCTGCTGCGTATGATTCGGAAACTGATATGTATGCAAACTTTTGGTTAGCCGGATATTCGTTGTCGGATTATAAAGCTCTAAAAATAACTTTGACTTTTATCGGCTCAACAGCCTTTTATTATGTAAAATTTTTGATACCTAACATGGTATTTATCACCTATGCTACTTTGTGCAGTATTACTGAGAAAGCTATAAGCTTTCGTCTTAAAGATATAGAAGAAAATATTTCAAATCGGTACAGCGCAAAATACGTTTATGTTTATGATTCTATAATGGAATGCTGTAACCTGATGGAAGATATCTTTAATGTGCCACTGTTTTTAATGCTTTTGATATATTTTACTGGTACTTACACTTCAATGGGAATAGTTTTGAATTCTACTTTTGCACCTCGGCATGTTGCTGCAATAGAATCCTGTTTCACTGTCATAGCTTATTCTATTTCTATAGTAGGAGTTATCATTTACCCTTCAGCAATTACACAAACGTTATCACAAGCTCAAACAAAATTTCGAGGCTTGTATATGCACATGATTCTGAAGGAAGATAAAATTAGTATGGATTATTTCCAAAGAATTTTGTTGCTGAACTCATTTTGCCGTATCAAACCGTTCTATTTTACAGTGTTTAATTTATTACGTTTGGATAGAAGCTTGATTCTTAGCTCGTTTGGCTGTATTTTGACGTATTATCTTCTGCTGAGACAACTGGATAATGAATAGCATATGGGTTCTCGGTAATTGCACATTGTAAAAAAGCCATCTAAAAATTATTTTTATCTGACTTGGTAAACGATACACAAACACACGCGCGTGCAGTGCACACACACAGATACACTCACACACACAGACGCACGTGCAGCACAGACACACGTTCACGCGCACGTACATACACACATGCCTACCCAAACACACGCACATGCGAGCTTCCACACGCACAAACACACGCACAGACACACAACGCACTATCTCTCTCTCACACACGCACTCTCTCACGCACACGCACTCTTTCACGCACACGCACTCTCTCACGCACACGCACTCTCTCACGCACACGCACTCTCTCACACACACGCACACATTCTTTTTGTTCAGTGCAATACCCGAAAACCAAATTTTGAAATTGTCAATATTGTTGCAGAATAATGCCATTGAATTGACAAATTAATAGCAGCTTAAGTTCTCTCCGTAATAATTACATTTTACACACTTGAAAAATATTTTTTATGTGTTTCATGTGATGTTTGAAATACATTACTAAGATAGTTCTTTGTTAAATGTGTTCAAAAAGATAATGAATTTGAAGTAACGTTTGTACCAAACGTGAATGTGCTTATATGCTTGACATGACGTTCACTAAAGTTTGTTCATGCAGTAATGTACTTAAAATTGAACTCTTGAATGTATTAAGGAAATGATGTGTGTTCAATACTACTTTCAAAAAATTTAATTACGTAACTGTATATTTTATATGTCTCAAATTGTATTCAAACACTCATCTATGTAACAGTACTCTCACGAAATATATTTGAATGATTATATATTTAATATTATTTTTCTTAAAATTCAATCAGTTTTTTCGGCGTTTTTTCACCACGATGTTATTTTGGCATTCATCTATTTCATATTACATGTATAAAAATGCACTAGCATGGTTACAATTTGAAAGTTACAATCACTAATATTTATTTAGGTGGTTATATATTTGATATCAAGTTCATAAATGTTAACGTAAGTAGCTGAAAATAAAGAATTATTTTCACCAAGAGCTTCTGCATTGGGTCCACCCTAGCACAAGTGAAAAAAAAAGGTTTCGAACAGGTTTTTATAGTATGAATTTGTATTGTTTTTTTTGTTTTTGCTCTTTCTTTTCAATACTTAGGACGTAACTTTGATATTTCTTTGGGCTTGTGCTCATTTAGCATGTGTATTTTCAGTCAAATCACCACCGTTCATTTTATTAAGAGATATTTGAAGATGATGTTTAACTCAGTTTTGCTTTTTGTACCTGTCGTGTGCTTTGAAAAGCTTAAACATTGACCAATCAAAGATTTTAAAGCATGCGTTGTGTTCCTTGTAATACTTTTCATTCAAACGTTCTTATTTAGGGACACAAAAAAACGTCTGAATGCTGGCAGAGTCCCTAACGTTTGCTACTTCACAGATTTCTCCCAAAATACTGTAGATAAAATACATTTTTGATTTGTTTCAACTCTAAAAGATAAATTAAATTTTAATGACGGAAATTTCACCCTGATGAGTCATTAGAGGGGAAAATTACATGTAATAAGGTAGGGCATATATACTTTTTGTCCAGGCTAATCGACCCAACACCTACTCTTCAAACAGCAAGACTATACGACCGAAATCAACGACAACAGCCTTCCCTGTGTTGTTCTCATGCTATTCAAACAGATAAATCAACAGAATATTGAATCGATCATGTTTTAAAATGAAAGTTCTTAAAAGTACTGACCTAAATTTAATACTAAAAACTTTCGCATTTTTCTTCCATTTTCCTTTAAAATCAAAATTATCAAAAAGATTATTTAAAAAGTTTAATCCGTCAGGGAGTGCACACCTGAATTCCTTACAGCCAGAACGGAGGAGGGTAGTTAATGTTTTTGTATCGCTTGCTAAATAGTATATATCATAACTTGATTGCTTTAAATTTTTAGCTCGTATTTTCTGATGTAGTTAGTGATATTTTGGAGCTTAGTTACCTACTCGGAATGATATGAATGAATACTAAAAATTTAAAAAAAAGCTCAATTCTTGTATTATTAATTACGTAACAAATACAAACGCCGCACAAAACGTTATTTTGTTGTTTTCTTCAATAATAAAGATTGTGCAGATTTTTTATAGTTAAAACAAAGATTCTCCCGTGACTAAGACGCAATTTAAACGATGGTCATACCAAAACCCAGGATGTACTTAACTTGAAGAAATATAAATATACTGAGATTTGGAAAGAAACATAACATGCAGTCATGCCTCAGGAAGATTAATGTTTAAGAACATCCGTTAATAATTATGTTGATGCTGTTGATGTGCATGTGTGGTGTAGCTAATGTCATTTGAATCAGAGCAATTGCCCCTGTTTATAACAATTGAATACGCTTATAGTACTCGTGTTTATATAATTATGCGCGCAAATATAATTAACAATAGGTATGTTGTATTAGTATACCAGAAGTGTGTTCTCGTAAATCTATAGGCATAAAAGTCATGGTATTAGTTGTTGACCAGTTACTCCGGGTACAGGAGGCTGGAGAAAAATTTCCTTCCCCTTTCAGATCGTGTTTGAATTGTGGTGGTGAGGATGACCAGCGGCGCTATCAAGTAACGAGTAAGCTAATTATTTTCCAAATCAATTAAGATAACCTCTGGAGCAGTGACACGCAATCTTTCAAAGTATAGTGCTTGTTCATGGACGTGAAAACACTATTTCTGTACCAACTGAACAACTGCAACAATATGAAGGCGAAAAGAAAAACACATTTTAATATGGAAAACAACAAATGAATGTCAATGAATAGTTTGAAATCTCATGAAACTGTGCTCTTTGAAACAAATATTCCCTTTAAAATCAATGGTTTTACAGTAAACTAAAAGAATACCGTCCTCTATAAATAGTTTAAGATTCGTCAAAACAATAAGGATGAACCTAAGCGCAAGTAAATAAACAAGAGGAAATGCTTGGGAAACCTTTAATAATTAAATAGCGACATATTCAGGCACATAATTGAGAAAGGTCAAATCCCCATAACCCTAATAAATGACTTCATAGAACGTATAGTTATGGTCAAGCGGCAAATGCCAGCATATGATTAATGCACAGAAGAATCTGTCATTGACAAACATTAATCCTTACTCTGGAATGAACATTGGTATCCTTCTTCCATGCATTTGTTGAACATAATGGGGGTGATTAAGGTAATGGATTACATTAGCGGACCTATAGTAAACCTACATAAAAGGTTTGTTTGTAAATTATAGAATTGGAAATTCAAATATTATCAAGGAACAAAAGTAATTTGAATTGTAATAGCAATTTATTTGAAAATCTAAACATTAATTGGATTTTCGTTCGTGAAAAAAAAAAAAAAATACAAAAACCTTTTGCAGTTTCAGTAAAATAAATAAGGCCATTTAACGGAAAAGCGGCCATCTTGTCCGCACATGAAAGCTAATACATTTAATTGAATTGATAATTTATAAAAGTAACTAGTGGCACCCGTACGGCTTTGCCCGCAGTAGAAAATTAAAAGGTCTTTTGGTTCGCCTGTATATTTACAAATAATGTATGATGAATTTCTCGCCAATTGGGTTACGGTTCCATGTTATGATAACTTTGCAATTTACTCGTCCATTTTATGATAATTTTTCTCGGGAAAATGTTCTTAAAACTGGAATAGAAAAAGAACAACATCGAATTTTCGTTAAATCACTTCGAGGTGCACACCCCAGGCTACAAACTAATTCTGTGCCAAATTTCATGAAAATCGGCCGAACTGTCTAGATGCTATGCGCGTCACAAAGATCCTGACAGACAGAGATCCGGACAGAGAGACATTTAACTTTATTATTAGTAAAGATGAACAAAACGTTTTTGCCCAAGAAATCCCAAACGAATGTTGGATTTGTTAAGCCTAAACATTTTTTGTTATCTTTTTAAAATTCAAACCTTAAGTGCAATCAATGGCAAATGTTTACCGTTCAAAAAAAGTACTGAAATGTTTTGAAGAAAATATAGAAGTGCAATGAAATACAACTTGTACCTTCTTATTTGTCTTTGAATAAACTCTTTTCTGAGTTTCTGGCATTGTAACACGTAATGTTGACTTTTGCATCTGTGTAATGTTTCATTTATGAATACGGTTTTTAATATCTATTTCGAAGAAATTTAACAAAACGATGTCACGTTTTAAAATAGCGATATATTATAACAGGAAGTTCCGTCTAGAACTAAACGAGCCTACTTTACCGTATACCCATACTACTTTCTAGTACCTGATCAATATTCTCAAAAAACGAACAAATAAAATAGTAGCACCTTTTAAACAAAGCAGCTAATGCACTTTTTTCCATTAAAATTTTTTTTAACAGCTTTCAAAACGAATGAATAATAATTAAAATTAATAAACTCATTAAAATAAATACATCATATCAAAAAAAAAAAAAAAAAATCGTTTCTTTTTCCCCTGCTGCCAAAAATTTTTTTTAAATGAATTAATGCACTTACCAAAATAAATAAAAACAATAAAAATGTCAACTTAAAAAAATAATTTTCATTGTCAAAAAAAAAAAAAAATCGTCTGCGCATATCTTTCTGTAGACACATAAATGATTTCGAGTTTATCCGCCGAAAACTGAATACTTAAATCAAAACTTTAGCATTAAAATAAAAACAAGTCATATCAACAATAATTATTTCACAGTTAAAACCTTAACTGTGGAGTCGGAGTCGATCTTATTTTGGGATAAAGGAGTCGGAGTCGAATATACAAGAATCGGAGTCAGTCATTTGTCCTCCGTGAATAAATTTTTGCCGAAGCTACGAAATCAGAGTCAAAAACAGGGAGTCGGAGTCCGATTAATTGTCGGGCACGGGAGTCGGAGTCAGGTGCCCCTAAATTCTAGGAGTCGAAGTTTGGCGTCAAGAGTTATTTTCAACAAAATTTGTTTGAAGTAAATCCGCCTTTAAGTACGGAATCTACATTGACTTTCAGTTTCCCCGTAGGCGCTATTGTTAAGGGATTTGAACTGTTCAAAATTGAACGGAAAAATTGCTCAAATCAAAAAGATATTTTATATACAAGTTTTTCATCAAAAGCTTTTTCCTACAAAGTTTGTTTGAAGCACATTTGCCTCACAGTTCGGAATTGCCTTGAATTTCCCCGTAGGCGCTAATGTTAAGTTTTTTTGAACTGTTCAAAATTGAACAAAAAATAGTTCAAATCAAAAAATGAAATATAGGAATGAGGGGTCCTTGCCGAGATCTTTCGAACAAAAAAAAAATCGTATCGGACTATTCACTCAAAAGTTATTAGGGGGGGGGGGGGACAGACAGACAGACCGACAGACATTTTCCCCCCATCTCAATACCCTACTTTCCAATTTTTAGCCTACTTTCCCAGTAAAAGTCAGAAAAAGAAGAAAAAAGCATGAAAGAAGGCTTAATGCATATTAAAAATATCGCGAAAAACAAAAAAAAAAAAGTCAAAAATAAACAAAATAATTAAATAAATATCGAAAAATTAAAAATCTGAAAGCAGGGTATTGAGATGGGGGAAAATGTCTGTCGGTCTGTCTGTCTGTCCCCCCCTAATAACTTTCGAATGAATAGTCCGATTCGAACAATTTTTTTTTTCGAAAGATCTCGGCGAGGACACCTCATTCCCATATTTCACTTTTTGATTTGAACTATTTTTTGTTCGATTTTGAACAGTTCAAAAAAACTTAACATTAGCATCTACGGGGAAATTCAAGGTAATTTCGAACTGTGAGGCGAATTTGCTTCAAACAAACTTTGTAGGAAAAAGCTTTTGATGAAAAACTTGTATATAAAATATCTTTTTGATTTGAACAATTTTCCGTTCAATTTTGAACAGTTCAAATCCCTTAACATTAGCGCCTACGGGGAAACTGAAAGTCAATGTAGATTCCGTACTTGAAGGCGGATTTACTTCAAACAAATTTTGTTGGAAATAGCTCTTGACGCCAAACTCCAGACTTCGCCAAACATTTGCGATTTTAGCTATTTTTGAGAATATTGATCAGGTACTAGAAAGTAGTATGGGTATACGGGAAAGTAGGCTTGTCTAGTTCTAAACAGAACTTCTTGTTAATTTTTCGATATTTATTTAATTATTTCATTTATTTTTGATTTTTTTTTTTTGTTTTTCGCAATATTTTTAAGATGCATTAAGCCTTCTTTCATGCTTTTTCTGACTTTTACTGGGAAAGTAGGCTAAAAAGTAGGAAAAGTTGCGCAATGAAGTCACGTTCTTTATTGAAGGATTCAAGAGAACTACGAATCTATTTTGTCATTTATCTTAAAAACTTTAAGCATTTTCTTCTGAAATGACAAATGTGTTACACTTAATATCTACGCGTAAACGGATCGAGTTTAGTTATTCTAAAAATTACAATATTTCACTAAGTTCCGAGTTTATTTCCTTAAATTCCCGATTTTATTTCTCATGTTCAAAGTCTGGGTTTTTGCACCTCTAACATTTTTCCTCGGTGTAATCCCGAAACTTCAGAAATGATCAATCGCTCCGCCCAAACCCAATTACACCGTCAAGTGCCTCAAAGGACAGAGGATGAGAGATCTCTTTCCTTAGTTATCAGTAATTCACCCACACAATTTAAATGATATTTTGCCAAAAGTATCGAATCGCGAACGATAGCGAGGTTACACTTTTTCAGTTGCATCAAACTGCATCACCTTATATTCTGTATACGAAAGCTTAAACGTGTTGTTGCCGGAAAGCTATTTTTTTTAAGAAAGCTGAAATCAGAAAAATCAGTTTTTTAAAAATTAAGACACAGAAGTGCATCAATTTCAAATACAGGAGATAAAAACATGTTTTTGACTCGTAACAGTTATATTAACTGCTCGTATTAAATACGTCACACTAAGGCCATCTACGAATTCTGCGAGAATTAAATGCAAAATAAACATACTATGAATTTAAAAAAGGGACCTGTTTTAAATGACCAGTTTCTATGGATCTTTGTTAAATTTATTCGATAAAGTAAAAATAAAGGTATAAAACGTGTTGTAAGTGTTTAATAAAACGAATCGGAAGATACGCGTATTCAACTGTTGCATCGAAATTTCACGAGAAAAAAAAATCAACAATGTTAAAACTGGTTACCAAACGTTTAATAGCTAAATGATTTATTTTAGAAAAAATTCTACTTTTTTTCTAAAATTATTTAATTTTAAATGTTTTTTTCTGGAAAACAAAAAATAAAATGTAATTGTTTGTGTTTTATTTGCATATAGAACTAAAAATATTATGCGCGTGCACGAAACTGTTTCTCTCTCTCTCTCTCTCTCTCTCTCTCTCTCTCTATATATATATATATATATATATATATATATATATATATATATATATATATATATATATATATATATATATATATATATAAATCATGTCAACTAGGTTTTATTTCTAGTGTAAGCGAAAAGTGTAAGGGAAATTTTTTGCAGAATTGACATATTGAATGATATACGCAGAATATCGCTTTCTTTTTAATTTCTGTAAGTTCCATTAATGACTTAAGAAATTGAAAGAATATTGGATCAACTGATGCCTGCTTCCTTAATGGATTCCCATTTATCATACAATGAAGACTGTCATCGCGAAATTAAAGCAGAGGCTCTTTATAATGTCTTCGCATTCTTTGACATAATAAACAACGACAGATCTCTAATTGCACAAATTCTTTCATATTGGCTCCGGTGTCATATAAACTGCAAAACACACTTAGACATTGGGAAGTGATTAAGTATTAAATATTCCTGGAATTTGTAGTTAAAATAATTTTAATAAGTAAAAAGTAGATTTTTGTTTATGTAAATATTTTTTTAAAACTTTTATTGTTTGGAAAAAAAAACATTTTATTGAGTTAAATTGATCAAGCTGTAAGTGTTTTAATGATTTATGTATTATTTAATGCTGTTTTAATGATTTATATTTTTATGTTAATTACGGATTAAAAATATTATAACAGGTTTCTATACGTGTTCTACGCGTGTGACTAATCACAATGTGGATAAGATAAACGTAACGTAAGCCGGTGTTACGATTTGTTTTCTAAGCCAATTCGTAAATTCTTGAAAAAATTAATACAATATTTGAAGTCTTGTAAATTAGAAGTCAAATGCAATGTCAGCAGAAAATGTAAACTGATGAAAAATATACCACAGCCTTGATTCGAAACACAAGAATGTTTGGAACAAATCAAATTTCCTGTCAGGACCATTGAAGACCAGATACAAATACGTCAAAAAAGCAACTTTTAGCAGATATGTACTTAGGAACTGTATGTAAATGATGTCGCACTTTTTAATGCATTTTTGACTCCCCCCCCCCTCTTTCACAAAGTCACACCTGATGGTAGGAGTTAGTAAATGTAGGGAGAAATTCCAATCATTGGCTTAGCAAAAGCTTAGGCAAAGAGCTCAAGTCATGTGACTTAGGAACGACGAATGGTGCTTTGTTTCATAAACGTATTCTTTTGAAAAAATGCGCTTTGCCACACTTTTTTTACCCACTCCCTCCTTCTTGTTACAAAATTGCAATTTCACCAACACCCTTAAGTTGTGACATCAGTTATGGAATAGAAAGCTCTTTATGGGTACAACTAGAGAAAGTGAGCAGCAGTAGAAAGGAAGCAGGATTCTTTGAGACGACGTTTTTATTATAAGCGTTTTACTACGCTTTTGCTTATTTTAGCATCACTTATAGTATAACTAAATTGTACATTAAACTATATATAAATATTTTTGAATAAAAAAATTTCAAAGTTTATAGAAACGTGAAAAGCACAGAATTAAACCTTATGACAAAATCTTTCAGTGATTTGCTTCCAATTTTTTCCATTGTTCCGCATGGGTATCGCAAAGATTTTTTGACATTACCTTTCATGAAACAATATTTTGTTTTTGATATTATTACAAGTATCTTTTACAGGCGTACTTGTAGCGAGAAAACGCAATTTTTGGAAACATATATTCGAGACTAAATTTTTTTTAACAAAACCAAGTGAGGTTAAACAATGATTATTTCCAAAAGGTTTTTACATTATCATTATGTATCAACATGCTATTCTATTTAATTGGACATCTAGATGCGAGACTTAATTTTTTGTGTTTTTCGTATTTTTATATACTTTGATTTTTTGTTTAGTTTAAACTACTATTTCCAATTAGCTTTTATTTGTTGAAATCTACACAAAATATGCACGAATAATTCTACAATAAGACAAACTAAATTAAAAAACGGAAACAAAAAAGCTTCACGTTAACGATCCCGTGTACACATAAATAATTATGTTGACAAACATATTGAAACTGTTTTAATTAGTTGGTTTAGAAATTTTTTCCTTTCTGAAACTAAATGTAAAAACAACTTTTGCTTTGTTTTTGATAATTTATTGCAAGAAATAGAGAAGCAGAAGTTCAACTTCGTAAGAGATGGCAATAAATTAGCAATAAAAAAGAAAAGAAAAGAAAAGAAAAAAAAGAAAAAGCTTTCATTAAGCTTCAATGTATTAAAAAAATTCCGTAAGATTCACGTGATATGGTCTTTGAATCCCGCAGGAAAAAAAGGTGAAGAGAGATAGGTGGTAAGTGGTATCGAAGAGGAATATGTATAGAAAAACCAGTTACTCTCTAATTAAATGAATGATTAAGCGAATGAATTACCAACTTTTTAATGCACAAAAATTGCAAATTACTGCGGACACGTGTTTTGGGGTTACAAAGAACCCCTTTTTCAATGCAAAGAAGAGTGAGCTTTTGGCTGAAAAGTCATTTCCTTGGATGAAAACGTTGGTAATTCATCCATTTAATTTTCAAGCACAAAGGTTTTTATTCACTATTCAGTTACTCTTTTTTTAAAAAAGTTTAACAACTCTAATAAAAGCGATCGAATGTCTCGGTATTGAAGCTCAGTAATAATTAGTGCTTGCAATGTTTGATCAAACTAACATTTCATAACGCATGGAGTTCATGATCTCTTCTTCTCTACTAATAATAAAGCTGAAAGTCTGTCTGGATTTCTGTCTGGATCTCTGCGACGCGCATAGCGCCTAGACCGTTCGGCCGATTTTCATGAAATTCGGCACAGAATTAGTTTGTAGTATGGGGGTGTGCACCTAGAAGCGATTTTTCTAAAATTCGACTTTGTTCTTTTTCTATTCCAGTTTTAAGAAAATTTTACCGAGCAAATCATCACATCGTGGTATACGGTTCCACGTTATGATAAATTACGAAATTATCCTAACGTGGAACCATAACATGAGCAAGCGAATGAATATAGCAAATTGGGGTGAGAATCATTATCCAATATTTGCAAAGATAGAGGCGAACAAATGACCTTTTCATTTTCTACTACGAGGAAAGCCGTGCGGGTACCACTAGTTGAGAACAAATGAGTTTGGTTGCGTTTTGTTTTTCCTACTGATTTAATTTCAAGTTTACTTTGAGTATGCTTCGTTGTGATTAAAAGTGTGCACTTGCTTCAGAGTGGCATAGTTGGTTCTTTTCGCCCAACGCATGGGTTCAAACCTGGCTCCAGTCAGTGGATTTTCAAGATGCAGAAAATTGTCAGTATCCATGTAGTATCCGTGTAGTATCCAGTCAGTATCCATGAACTTGCAGCATGTCAAAGGTCCATTAAATAATCGTTTGGGCTTGAAAACTCCTCGCAAAACTAAATTTCTAGTGCTGTATCGGTTCGAAGGTAGCTTAGATGCTTCCTTTCGGTGGGGGAAGCTGTTGGTAATTGCTATCCACTGATAGAGGTGCCATATGAAATAATGGATGCCAGTTCTTGGGCAGTACACTTAGATCTGCCAGTGGTTAGCATCTCCATTATAAAAGAACAGCGACAAAGTGTGTTCTAATAAATTGAGTGTGAACACTAGCGTAGCCAGAAATACCTTCTGAAGGGGATGTTTTGGTCAAAAATACCTTCTGAAGGTTTTTTTTTGTTTCATCAAAACAGCCCTTTCATATGCATAAACTTTTGCATTAGAATTTGAATTTATGGTTAAACCAATGGCTCTAGGGGGTGTTTTCACCCCCCAAAACTCCCCCTTCGTTGCACCACTGAGTGTGAAACATTTTTCTTTCTTTTAAAGTCTAATTAAAAATGTGTTTTTCATAATGCTAGTTTATTTTTACATGCTCAAACATTACATTTAATGCAATAATAGTCTTGTAGCAATTATTATTATTATTTATATTTTCAAATGAGAATTGGAACGAAACCGTAGAATATTATGTAAATATATTTAATTTCAGATTTTTTTTTTTTTTTTGCAATTTAATATCTTTTGCCACTACTAGAGGCACACGTTCGAGAAATATGTATTCAAAAAAAGACGCCAGTCTGCTAGAAGTAATAAAGTTTTCTTGAAATAGTTGCACTTAAAAAGACCATCAACTCTTTTTCTTTCATTTTGAACAGGTTTGTGCGTTAAAATTTGGTACATCAAGGGGTTTAAAATTAATTTCATTTCCCATTTGTGTGGTAACACGTCATTTAAATTTTACAGCTTCAACAGTCATCAGCAGAAATTCCAGCTTCAATTTCTTTGTACGCGTGAACAATTTCATCAGAAACTTTAGGAGCAATAAATACTTTCATTTTGTCATAAACTTTATATCCTTTAAGGAAATTTTCCTATTTTATATTCGAACTTCATATTTCTTGAACTTTATACTCAGTTATTACATTTTGCTTTTCTACGAACAAAATTTGTAATTTAAATTATTTTTTGTGTCACATTAAATTGCAATGCTGCATTATTTGATGAATTATAAAATGCACATCGTTTTTAATTTTCCTGTGTTGCAACTTTAACTTGAATCAGTAGGAAGTAAAATGTAGGAACTCAATAGTTTGCTATTTTTGTCTTACTTCGATGATTACAATAAAATAATTTATTTTTGTGTAATAAAAAAAAGAAAAAAAAAGTACCAAATAAATGTGAGAATTTGTAAAAGATACCTATGAATGTTAAGATGATAGATTTATACAAAAACCTGTTTTTTCGTTGTAAAATGGTTACGAAATCATTTTTATTCACCTCATGTCTTTAAAGATGAAATTTCTCTAATTTTAGCAGCCAAACTCTCAATGTAATACAGGTTTACCGCAAGTGATTTATTTATTTTCGAAACGCTATATCTAAAAGCATTGCACATACAACGATGACGAATATATGAAAATTGCCAAACTCAACAACATTTGGAATTGTGTAGCTCAAGTAATTATACAGTAGACCCACGTTTTACGCGAGTTTATTTTTCGCGGTTTCGATTGTACGCGGTTAAAGATTTGACACCTTTATTTTATTTTACGCGGATGAAATTCGGTTTTACGCGGATGCGGCAATGCAAAAAGATACAATTTTCAGCTCTTTCAAAATCCAAAATCCTAAAGATTGCAGATTACATGTAATAAGCTGCATTTTGGCATAAGCCTGGGCCATTCGAGACATTTTAAGCAACTGATTCCAAAGCTCTTTTCAGAAGTAAAGTTATTAAATTCACACAGTTCAGAACTCACTGGAAGAAGAGCTTTTAGGAGTGACAAATGCGGCCAAAACCAACGAGGATACCGACATCGGTGACACACAACCAAAAACGTTCATATTGAAAATTTTCAGCTATTCATAGACAATAGAAATGATCTTATTGATTTGTTAGTGAAGGAAGTTTCTATGATCGAAATGACGCAAGTGGTCATGGATGCGTTAACGTTCTGCAAAGAATTACAGAGAAAAATTCTTAATGACTGCCAAAAGACTATCGTTGCCAGCTCCTCTTTATAATCAGAGCACGAAATTAATTTATGTTTTCCTTACGCATGTTGTGTACAAAAATCGATATAAGTATACGTTAAACTTATTATAAAATTAGTCATCACTCGAATGAAGTAGGTATTTTTTTTGTTATCTACGGAACCTAACGCTATTTTAACACTACTATTAGGTCTCAATATACGTGGTTTCGATACACGCGCCATTTCCGTGTAACGTAACCCCCGCGTAAAACGAGGGTCTACTGTACAAGCACAGTATTTTTAAAATGGCGACAAAACAAGAAAAGCGTTTGTCGTTTACTTGAAACAATTACAAACATTTTATTTCTTATTAAATAGAAGAATGGCAACAGATTAATATTTTAAATCATTGCGATTTCTCCAATTGTTTGCCCGTAAGGAAATCGCGTAAAAGGGATTAATGTGGTTTTTTTTCCACATTGTTGATTTAATCAAGCTGTGTAACTCAAGCAGAAAATAACAAAAAAACTGCCTTTTTAGAGCGAACGGTGGTAAAATTGAATTTGCGCCTATTTTCGTATAGGCCACCCTTATTACAAATTTTATCTACATCATAGCATTTTTTCTTGAGATATAGCAGTCGCAATGAACAACACAGAACTTTTGATTGCAATACTTCCTTTGGAGTTATTGGCAGCAAAATCAAGCCAGCTCTTGTAACTTCTAAGCAGGGACATGCAGAGAAATTTTGAGGCCGGCCACAAATAATTCTACTGGTTCCCTTCCCTCCCATTGGTTCACCCCTACGTCCCTACATATATTTTACCCCTCGTTTTGAAAATCTCGGGCCCAGTCTAACAGGTGTCCCTTCTCCACCCTGTGCACGCCCCTGCTTTTAAGGTCTGTGGACAATTTTTTGTCTTATTCCGTTCATAACATCTCGAGATATAGTAGTCACAAGTAAAAAAAAAAAAAAAAAACTCGACTGCTCAACCCCCGTTTGAGTTATTGACACCCAAATTGAATCAGCACCTGTACCTGTTAAGGGCAACATATGAACCAAATTTTGTTTGAATACCTTCTTTCAGATATTGGCATCACGATTGAAGCAGCCTCTAGGGTTTACCTGTGTTTTGATTCCAATCGTTACTTCGCGAGATATACCAGTTTCGCACAACGGAGAAAACGTTCGATTGCTCCAGACCCCTCCTACGAATTGAAGTCAAACACTAATGAACACTAATTCATATATGGGAACACATATATGTACCAAATTACATACGACTCTATTTGGTGTTTTATGCTCTAGAGCGGCTGTAAAATACCTGTCACATGCATACAGACAGACATTTTAAAAAAATGGTTAAAAATGAGTCGGCACACCCCAAAACGTGTAAGTCAGTCAAAATTCGAAAACTTTCACGAATCCAATACGTTCTTCTGTACATTATACATGGAAGAAAGTGAAACAGTAATATAATCAGAAAACACTGAGTAAATACCAATCGATTTTTTTAAACAAATGGCCGAACAATGTGTTAACTACCGCGTTATTATGCAGATAAGCCTAATTAAACATCAGAACTTAAGCGTAAAAGTGATTAATGATTTACTCCATTTAATAAAAATTTCTAAGGATGATTAAGAAAAGAGTTTTTCTGTAAAACCACAATGGACAAAGAATGAGTTGATTATGTTCCTTCATCACATTTTCCATAATTTTCATTTTAATGAACAAAGGTCATAGTCAAAGCTAATTCTATTCAAGAATATTAAGCTCAGTTTTTGACAAAAGAAGATAATTTAAGTACTTAAGTTCATTTTCCAATCTTTTCCCTCAACCTCTATGCGAAATTTCTAAAAGATTTTTGAAATTTTGAATAAGTTCTCTTTTTCCATAAGTTTGTTATTTGACACGATTAATGTTGTTAAAAGCTTTGAATAGTGCTGAACTAGTTTTGTCTTGCAATATTTTACTTTTATTCAATTATTTTGCTGCGCAGTAACTTGCAAATTTAGAACGATAAAACACGGGTTTTTCCTTGCATCTAATGACTTCTTTTGTGTGCGAATATTCTTTTGTTCGAATTAATCAATAAACATTAATCGTTGATTCTCTTGAAACCACCTAAAACTTGGTTGGTTTTCAAGAGCAGGACAATATTCTTCCATTAAAAGTTTTTTGAAGAAACATTATAAACATGGTTAAAGCTTAGCACCACATGAATTCAGTGTTATTTTTAAATTAAATATTTGTTTGATTAGAAAATATGTCAAAAAAAAAAAAAAAAACTTTCTGCAAGAATATGTAGTAGTTCTTGCGTTTTTAATATATTTATTTGTCAATCAACATTTTTCACGTATCCTTTTTAAAAAACATGTTTTTTTATAGCATATTACTTGAATTAATAGTATGAGGAACTTGAATGTCGCAGTGTTTTGAGAATAAGACACTTATCATCAAGTAAAAGTATTTAAATTTATACTTAGTCAAATTACTGAATCAAATGTGCAGGAGGTATTACCTCCTTCAATGGTTTGAATCCATTGTGAAATCTTGAATCCTATTTTTTCAGACATAAACCTTGAAGTGGCTACCACTGAAGCACTACTAAGCACTGCTAAGCACTGACCACTACTGGTGTGTTTACTTCAGATGAGGTTTCTGCCAGCATTTCTTTTTTCAGCTTACAACTTCTGTTAAAGCATGTTGGTTAAGTTTTGTGATGGACACAACGTGCTAGTTATCTTCTGAGTTTATTAGTTTTGCAAAATAAGAGCATTGCGTTAATAGTTTTCATTAGAAAAATCATTTCAACTCCTTCTAGATGAAATAGAAAGCACCGTAGACCTTGTTTTGCTGTTCTTTTATGGCTGCTCAACATGGGCGCCCGTATGCAAATTTGTTAGGGGGGGGGCACAGAAATTTTAACCATAGTTTACAGGATATTTTCTCCATGGAGGCAGATTTCAGGACAGATTAGTCAGTAAAATTTGACATTTTTAATTATTTATTCATTAATGCCTGGAGAAGAAATATTTTTATATTTTTCCAAAGAAAAAGTACTAAAATCCAGGAAGTTCTAATTTCCAAGGGGGGGGGGGGGCTCGAGCCCCCCTTTTCCCCCCTATATGAGCGCCCTTGCTGCTCAATTGCAGAAAATTGTTTTAACAGAATCAGTGTAAATCTATGTATATGAACGTAACTTCTGTGCTATCTTTCAATTGAAACTCTTCCCAAAATGATTGCAACACAAGAAAGTTTCATCACATTTCAAAACCTTATTGCAGTGCTCTGTTTGAAGTTCAATTTCAACAAGTTTTTAAAATAAAGTCGGGGATCTCTCCCACATATCGCGCCAAAGAATTCCATTCATTCGCCGTCCTCTGCCTTTGTGAACACTTGATTAAATTCATTCCATTTAAATTCCATTAACTTTAATCAAAACCTAACACAACGGGCCCTTTCATCATTCATTTAATTAAATAGGGTCTTCGGGTGTGTGTGTGGAATGTCGAGTGTGGGCGAGCACTGCCCAAGTTAAATCTAACAATACTTCTTTCATAAAAGTCAGTGTCAAACTCAGACTTTGGAAGTATTCGGAAAATTAATGCTTACGCTGTTCATGCAAAAACTTCCGAAACAGGAATTTAGATGAATTTACATTCATCAATGAAGTTTTGCATTGTTTTTTTCTTTCTTCGTTGAGAAGGTATCAGTGTACGCAGCTCGCAAAGTGATTTTTTTTATTCAAAAAATGTGAATGAAAGAGCATTGTTTCATTGTTTAAAGATTGAGGTTCGTCTTACTTTTTATCGCTTATATTACGTTATAAACATAGCAATGTGGCAATTTATTTATAGGTTTTTGTGCAAACTTATGTAAATATTGTGATGAAAGCACTAGAGTTGAAATTGTGTTGCTTTATTTTACATGCATAAATCGCAACTTTGTGATACATTTGAAAATGTATTTTGATTTTCATTGCTGCATGTTTTCATTAATTTAAAAATGTTTTGGAAGGAGCAGTTAAGCGTATATAAACAAAAAATGGTGATGAAGATGACTTATATGTAATTCTTCGGATAAAAAAAAAATACATCACGAGTACGTTCTTAACGCAGTTCCTGATTGTGAAAAACATACTTTCAATTCAAGACTTCAATGGATGCTGGATATTGTGTGCTGGATTTTTTAAATTATTGTTTGACTGTGAAAACATTTAAAAATAAATGTTAATTAACAGGCATGCAAGTAATTCGTATGCTGTCCACATGATTTTTTTTTTTTTTTTTGCTGTATTTAAGAATTATTTGTACTATGCTGATTTTCCGTCAAAGAATTCTTGGTAATTTTTTTTTCTACTAAAAAACAAAACTTTTTTCACTACTTATTTCAAAAAACATTTTTCTTTACTTCAAAAGCTTTGACTTTATATTTCTTCTTTTTACTTTTGCATTTAAGAATATAAATGTGTTTAACATACTTGTAGCTATGAAAAATACTAATTTGTGAATAAATACAAAAGGATGAAGCTGCTAAATTCACTGACGTAAAAAATATGTATTCATAAGATTTTTTTTAATGGAAATACTTCTGCTACACGATAGCGACTTATCATATACTTTGTCATGCTTCAAAAATCTCAATATATGGTTTGGTTAAAAACTTGAAAGAACGCCAAACTGCATTTATTCCTGTGATGTGTGGGAAATATTTTTCGCGTAAAAAAGTTTTCCTTCTGGTGGTAAAAATGCTTTTTTTGAATAGGTAAACTGACTTTGAATGGAGTTTGCATATCGTAAAAGGTTCTGGAAAAAATATGTTTATCGAATTTTTAAAAAATGCAGAAGGTTTAAATGAATAAAAGATCGTGATAAGATACAGATACAACTTGGATGCGTCAAAATTAATTATATCTGTTGTTTGTTTTCGTCTATTTTAACAAAGGATATTTTAAAACGCAAATAATATTTTTCTGTAGGATAGACCGGAGCACGTTTACGCAGTGCCCTTTTTTCAAAACAAATTATAAATAGAGTGCCAACAGTCATACCATAGTCACACCAATGCTTTTAAGCATTGGTTTCCTAGGAGCGAATTGCCGACCTTCGGCGTCGCTTCTCGCCGAAAGGAAAACTTGATTATTCTGCGCATGCGCGCCCGAGCTAAATCGACGTCGTGAATGGTCACGCCGGAATCACTTGACTTTGATTTCAGCGACGCGGCGAGTAGCGATTCCAAAGCTCGGTGATTTCGCTTCTAGGAAACCAAGGCTTTACTTCTTAACGTGCCATGACGCTTTTTTGAGCTCTGAACTGTCTCAAACCTTTTAAGTATTTTCAGGCTATTTAGATTTGAAAATCACCATTTAATTTTTCATTCAGTTACAAACTCGTACCTGATAGCTTACAATCATGAAGTGATGTCTTCATGCCCGTTCAGCTTTTACTTTATACACTATTCAGTCTACAATAAATTTCCTTTATTTAAACGATGGTTGGACTTTGTGTGACAAAACACGAACAGAACCACGTTAGGTGTCAAAATAAATATGAGTAAACGTGCCCCGTGTCTGGGGCAAGTTTACGCAACCGACTTGGGCTCAAAAAAATTTTTTTTAACGGTTAAAAACACAAACTGGGCAACAACTAAATATACCAATTTTGACTCCATTAACTGCTTTATAAACACCGCAATGTCTAAAATTTCCTAAGTTAAAACATAAAATTTAGAAAATTCATTGAAAAAAATATTCGAAAACGCGCCCCGGTCTACCCTACTTTTACAATATGTTTATGTTGTATGAAATGACTTTATGGTGTTCATCAGTAATGGTTCCAAAGGAAAAAACTTTGGAAATAACTCTTTCATTGCCTGTTTAGCTTTAGTGAGATTATATGTGCATTTTTTTCTTTTTTCTTTACTATCCTAGGTGGATCCTCCCCTTGCTCGCTTACACTCATTAATTCCCTAAAGATTGTTTCGAAATCCTCATTGGTTCACAAACAGTTAAATAGTCTGGTACGAAAAACTTGATTAAAATACGCGTTAAGACTGGAACAAATTGAAAATCCCGCTCTCCCTCCCGTAGAAAATAGGGTTTAATTGCTCATTACTCGAACCAAAAAAAAAAAAAAAAAAGCTGGTTGAAGTCCGTATTTGAAAATAGAAAAAATCCTCTGGGAAGTGCAACTACACACTCATGGTTGAAACTAGTTGCATGTCAAATTTTAAGTCCATTGTGCTTTGGGGTCCCCCTGAGCAGAGCAAAAATTGTCATAATTAGCGTTAGAAAAGCTGTTTTCATAATCATGGTTTTTAAGCATCTAGTACAATTTTGCTCCGTAACTCAGTACTTAAATTGGGTTTAGTCTAGGATTTTCACTAAATTAGAAATGCTTCTCTTCCCTGTTTCGCTTTAAATTGTAAAATTAGAACAAACTTTTACTTGTGCGGCAAAAAAGCTCTTTAGAATGATAAAAAATATTTGAGAAGAAATTTAAATATAAAATTCATTTTTGTCAGTATTTGATATTTTTGACAAGGAGGTTTTTGACATGACAGCTTAAACCGTGGTTTAAATTGTCAAAAACTGATTTTTTGCCACAGGTCAAAAAATCTGCTAACTCTATTCTTGATAAAGTAAAATATGTCATGTATTTTTTGTATATAAATCTTCAATTCAGAAGAAGGGTTTGGTTTTCCCCCAGGATGTTTCACAGCATGAGACGTTTTTGTATTTAAAGCATGTTAAATTAATAATTTAACAGCAATATTAAGATACATTTCATGACGTCTGCTTGATTTGAACAACTTTTAAAACTGTCGCAAAATAATTTCTTCTTATAAACATTTCTTTTTTGTTTTACATGTTTTCAATAATAATATAAAAAAATGTTCTTTTACAATTTTCCCAATCACTTCCGATTTGAGTGCTTTTTTAAAAATCGTTTGAATTTACACAATACAACCTATATCAAATCTTTAAAAATAAATAAATAAATAAATGAATAAAAAAGGAAACAGACGGATGAAAAAAAACTTAACTGCATGCATATTTTTAAAAAAATAAATAAATAATAAAAAAGGAAACTGACGGATGAAAAAAAAAAAAAAAAACTTAACTGCATGCATATTAAAAAAAAAAAAAAAACAATTCAAGTGAAACGCAAGACAAGTTATTGGACAACTTGCAAAAATTGATCCTCTTCTACTATTTATAAAATGTTTTTTATCCAATGGATTTGAAGATAAATCACTTGATTTATTGCACCATTCTTTAACCAAAAAACAGTCAACAGAAAATAGAAAATGATTGGAACTTCATACATTGCAATTCGTTTTCCAGTTCACTAATGATTAGGATCTGGCAATAACAAGACTGTTAGTAGAAAATACTTTACCGCTGCTATAAAACTTCTTGGAGATTGAATTTCTTTTATCAAGCTGCGAAGTCAGCATAGTTTTGGTGTTTATTTTATAAGAAATTCTTTTTTGCGTGTCATATAACACTGTAAGTAAAATAAGGTAGTTTGTAAACAGGAAATAGATTTCTTTCTTGGCTTACGTTCATGGAATGCAATTGCTCATGCTGTTTTCTAGACTTTTTTTTCACGAAGTATGTAATGAAAACAAATAGATAGCTAAATTTGTAAACATGTCATTAAAAAAAAAAATTACGAGAAATTCTAGGTAACATATGCTGAAAATAAGCATGTATATTTTTTTTTCGCAATTATTTCGGTCAAGCTTTTTGAAAACCCATTTTTTCGTTTCACAATACAGCATAAGCACCAAAAAATGGCCGGATTAGATATTATATATATACAGTGTGGCCACAAAAATCCCTTGTCACCATCTTAATTTTGGAACGGCTGTTACTATCTTTATAATGTGGTGTCTTGGTGCAGTAAATCAGATATGCGCTATCGAATTGAGGCCCATCACAGCACCACCTGGTGGGAAACTGCGGAGTTAGATTTCGTATCTCGAAAACGCAACGAAATAAGGGATAAATATGAATAAGGGACAAAATTGTGAAGCGTTATAAATTTAGTACTGAAAGATATCTTATTGACATGGAGGTGAAAAATAGAATGATTACAACGTGCATTTGGTTTTCATGATTTCACTTGAACGTCCGGGATTCACGCTCCTGTGACGTCACAAATTTGGACTTAAGGATGTGTGATGTCACGCTTCTTGTTAACTCCTTCCTCTCCCTTGAGTCAAACTGTCCTAATTTATCAGCTGTGGACAGTCCCTTAGTTATTAGAAAAGATGCATGGGATACGTGAATTTACTTAGAAATAAATTTTAAACAGTTCACTCACAAAATGTAGGAAACAATGTAGGATAAACGATGCAACTCTTTAAGGGGGGTATGGGTTTGTGAAATTGTGATTGTTTGTTACAAGATGGAGGAGGGGTAAACAAGTAACAAAAAGTGTGATATCACTCATTTTTAAAAACGATGTGCTTATGAAAAACAACGTGGCATGTGGCAAAGGGTAAGATAAAATGTGACATTTTGTGACAAGATGGAGGGAGGGGGAAATAAGAAGTGTGATATCCCATATTTTTTGTAAACTATGTTTATGGAAAACAGCATGATATGTGACAGAGTGAGGAGGGGGGATAAGGTGAAATGTGAAATTTTGTGACAAGATGTCGAGGGGAGGGATTACATGAAGTGTGATATCACTCATGTTTTAAAACAATATGATGATGAAAAACAACGTGGCATCTAACAGAGGGAGAGGAGCGGGGGTAATGTTAAATGAGACATCTTGTGACAGGATGGAGGGAGAAAGTAACAAGAAGTGTGACATTTCACACATTAAAAAAAATGCTTATGAAAAACAGCGTAACATTTGATAGGGGGAGGGAATAAGATAAAAAGTAACAATTTATGACAAGGTGGAAGGAGGGGGTAACAGAAAGTGACATCACATACTTTTTAACAATATAATAATGAAAAACAACGTGACATGTGACAGGGGAGGAGAAGGGGGGAAGTTTAAAATGTAGCATTTTGTGGCAAAGGAAGTTCGAGGGGGCCAAATATGTCGCAAATCAGTGAGACATCATTTATAGACAGTACCTAAACGCAAACATAATTATGTCATTTAATGAGAATTTTCTGCAAAAGCTATCGCTAATATTTTGGTATTATTATTAAAACGCTTGCGACAAAATTTACGTAATGCAGAAAATAATGCATTTATACAAAATAGTTCTGCTTATTTACATGTTTTAGCTCTTGAGAAAATAGCTTTTGTTATTTTTATTTACTAAATTACAGAAAAAGCAAAAATAGATTACTTTTAACCGTATTCTACTGAAAAATATAAAAGCTATTTGTGATATAAATCAAGCGGTTAATGTGTAACAAGAGTCATTTCCAACTTTAAATAAAATATAATTAATCATATTTCAAAAGCCACGTTACTTAAAAGGCACAATAAATACCCCTCCTCCCTTCGCCTACCTCTAAAATGTGGCGAATTGAGCAAACACGATACAAAATTCGCAATTTACAATTGATTATTTTTCTGGTTGGAATTGCATTATTTAATGGAATTAATTTTCTCTATACAAATATTTATCTGCGTTTCAGTAGCTAAAATGTATCAAATATAAAACGCGAGGATTTGTTCCAAAATAAGACATTTTAAAATGCTATTGTTTTTTTGAGGAAAAAAATAAATTGATTTTGAAACAATCAACATTCAACATTTCAGAAAGCGAATAGTTGAATTTGATTTCATAAAATTCAATGAAATAGCAGATATATTTTAAAGCATTCAATATACTGTAGATCGTAGAAAATCCGAAACATCAGAAATCCAAACGGACTCTTAAACGGTTTTCATAAATTTTCCTTTAGTTTCAATAAATAATCAGAGTTAATTTTTGTTAAAAATGTAACAAATTACGCATTGTTACGGAATGTACGAAGCGTACGTTCATATTGTGTAATCTCACTGTTTGATTAAATGTGCCGAAATAGTTCATTTGAAGAGCATATTAGACTTTTGATGTATGATTAAATGGCATAACATTTTCCTTCATGGTATTTTTCGGTCATTTTCAAAAATCTGAACAATCCGAAAATTCGAACTATCTATTGTCCCAAGCAATTGGTGCAGTAGGAGCATGATACTATGGGGTAACTGGAAACAAAACATGCATTTACTCATACGAATGCTAGAGGTAGAAAATCGTAATATATAATGTTACAAATCCTGTAAATAGTAATTATTGTAGTAACGTAACCTGTAAATAGTTTCCCGTAATGAATATACAACCCCTTTTTCATATGGCTAAAATATACGACCCCTATTCCCTTTTTGTTCATTGATAAAATTTGATAACGGTCAACGCATTTCGAGAAGCGTGTGGAATATTTGAGAAAATTCTTTTCGGTGTATTTAAGCCGTTAGCGATGGATAAACAGTTAGTTTCGATTGATATTTCGAACTGATAGCATTTTGCTCTGTTTATAGCGAGGCATTTCGCTGTGTTGTTTTCGTATTTGGAAGTAAATACGTGTGTAAACGTTGAGTTTACGGTGTTGTGTGATAATTGCTTAATTGCTGATGAATAATTTAGCAGTTGTTGAAGATCTTTCCTGTACATAGTGTAAATAAATTTCCTGTGTTTTTATCAAGAACTGTGTCTTCATTTCAAAAAAGTGGAAGTCGCACCGAATCCGTTACAATTGGCGCCCAACGTGGGGCTACTTCAGGACTTTCTTGCAGTAAGTGTGACTTTGGACATTTTTTTTTCATAAAGACTTTTTAAATTTGGACTTTATTTTTATGGTGATTACTCGCGCAATGGATGAACAATTAAAACAACTTCTGGAAGCAATTAATGCTGTGAAAAGTGACTTGAGCGAAAGTATGGCGGCTAATCAAGAACAATTAAAAAGTGATCTGACTGCAAGTATGTTGGCAAATCAAGACCAGTTAAAAAGCGATTTAACGGTGCTGAAAAAGGACTTAACGTCTAACCAAGAAGAAATTAAAAACGACCTTATTTCGGTAAAGACTGTGATGGAAAATAAATTTAATGACATAGAGCATCGAGTTGATGCTATTGAAGAAAAATTTGATACCGTTGAAAGCCGATTCAATGCTGTAGAAAATAAATTTGAAGATGAAGATAGAAGATTTCATCTACTTAAAGAAGAGATCTTTAAGGACGTGGAAAGGAGATTGGCGACCGCGGAAAGCAGCTCTGTACAGTTTGGCGCTCCCACATCGGTTGCTCGACCGTCCATTAAACTTGCCACATTTGATGGGAAAACTTCGTGGCAGGTTTACAAAACTCAATTCATGATAGTGGCGGAAGCGAACGGATGGGACTCTGCTACCAAGGCCTGTCATCTTGCAGCATCCCTGAGAGGTGACGCAGCGGACATTCTCCAGACCCTTATGGACAGCCAGCGCCTGGATTTCGCCGCCCTCACATCTGCGTTGGAGCTTCGCTTCGGTGAGAAGTGCCAGAAAGATTTCAGCCGACTCCAGTTGAAGTCCCGTTTCCAGAAAACCGGGGAAACCCTGCAAGAGCTAGCGGCGGACGTCGAGAGATTGTCTCATCTTGCTTTTTGTGACTGTCCTGCGGATGTTCGAGACAACCTGGCACTCAACTACTACATCGACGGGGTTCGAGATCCGGAAATCCAGAAAGCTCTACGGATGGCGGATGTCAAAGACCTGAGTTCTGCTGTTGTGTATGCGATGAAGTTAGAGGCCGCCCAGCAAGCAACCCGCAAGGATCGCCATTCAATCCGCGGCGTGAAAACTGATGAGCCTGATCCGGTTTCGTCACGTTTTGCTGAACTGGAAAAGCAAATAAAAGAAATTGCAGGAATCCTCAAAAGGACTTCGGCTCCCAAGGACCATAATGGACAATCACTTAAGTGCTGGAAATGTGGTGGCGAGGGTCACTTACGAAGAAACTGTGAAGCTCGTCAAGAAACCAGAGGGAAGAGCACCTCTCCCTCGCAGGTCCAGGAAAACTAAGCCATGGCAATCTCGCGGGGCGGAGGTCGCCAAATTGGAATGAGCCCCATCCCAAAGTTTTCCAGATTTCATCGACGAGTGGCGGCAGTAATGGACTGTTTGTTTACGCATATGTAAACGGGTTTCCATGCGAATTGATTATTGACACTGGAGCCAATGTTACGATCATTAGAACAGATGTGGCTCGTCAATTTGGACTCAACATTCTGTGGACGCCACCCTGCGTTACCCTCCAAACTGTGACAGGTGACAAGATCGAGATTGAAGGTAAAGTGAACTTAGAAATTGTGTTTGGAGATGCCATTTACCATCATACCGCATTCGTTGCTGCTATCATAGACCCCTTCATTCTCGGATTGGACTTTTTAAAGAAGTATGACTTCAACCTCGACTTCAAGACTAACGAGCTGCACTCGACGAGAGAAGACATAGCAGTCTTTCCCGCAGAAAGTGATGTAAAATCCGCTCATCAAATAATTGCCCAAACAGATTTATCAATTCCCTCAAGGTCAGAATCATTAATACCCGGCTCCATTGAAGAAAGCAATAGTTTTAGATTTGGACTCGTTGAATACCCCAACTTAAGCAATAACCCAAAAGGAGTGCTGGTAGCATCTACGCTTGTGGACCTTTCTAAGGATGTAATTCCTGTGAGAGTCGCCAACGTGAGTGAAAGGCCAAGGAATATCCGGAAAGGCGAAGTGTTAGCAACTTGTACTCCCGTAAACTGCATCATTAGAAGAATCAATTCCCCCGAGACTGTGTCTTCTGAGTCCTTGACATCGAAGTTAATTGGGAGTGCACCCTTATCGAAGGATCAAAGAACTGCTGCGGAACAATTGGTGGACGACTTCAAGCATCTGTTTTCATCTACATCGGAGGATGTTGGCCGTACGAATTTAACGCAGCATAGGATTTACACTGGAGAACACCCCCCTATTAAACAGCATCCAAGACGACTACCGTTCGCTAAGAAGGAAGAGGTTGAAACCCTTCTGAAAGAGATGAAGGAGAATGATGTAATCGAACCGTCATCCAGTCCTTGGGCCTCTCCCATCGTCTTGGTCCGAAAGAAAGATGGCTCCACCAGATTTTGTGTCGATTACCGACGACTGAATGAAATCACCAAGAAAGACAGTTACCCTCTTCCACGGATAGACGACACCTTGGACACTCTTTCCGGACACAAGTGGTTTTCGACCCTGGACTTGAAGAGCGGCTACTGGCAGGTTGAGATACACCCTGATGACCGAGAGAAGACAGCGTTTACAACTGGACAAGGCTTATGGCAGTTCAAAGTGATGCCCTTCGGCCTCTGCAATGCACCAGCTACGTTCGAGCGTCTTATGGAGACAGTGTTAAGAGGACTCTCTTACGAATCCTGTCTGGTCTACTTAGACGATATCATCATCGTGGGACGCAGCTTCGAAGAACATCTGGCAAATCTTAGGAAGGTGCTGCAAAAGCTTAAGGAAGCCAATCTGAAGTTAAGTCCGTCCAAATGTAATTTGTTCCGCCGGGAAGTGAACTATCTTGGTCACATCATCTCTTCTGAGGGTGTGCAAACCGATCCAGAGAAGGTATCTGCGGTCAAGAGTTGGAGTCGTCCCGAAAACATCCATCAGCTGCGAAGTTTCCTGGGGCTCTGCACGTACTATAGGAAGTTTGTGAAGGGTTTTTCCAACATTGCACGACCTTTGCATAAGCTGACGGAGAGCAAGCAAAAGTTTGAATGGTCCAAAGAATGCGAAGATGCATTTCTACGACTGAAGGAGGCTTTAACATCAACGCCTATCCTCGCCTATCCTCAGCCTGAAAAACCCTTCATCCTGGACACTGATGCGAGCAACGAGAGCATCGGAGCTGTTTTATCCCAAGAAATTGACGGAAATGAACGTGTCATCGCTTACTGGAGCAAATGCTTATCGAAGTCGGAGCGAAATTACTGCGTCACCAGAAAGGAGTTACTGGCCATAGTGAAAGCTGTAGAACACTTCCATCATTACCTCTACGGCCGAAAATTTCTGCTTCGGACAGATCATGCCTCATTAACTTGGCTTTTGAACTTCAAAAATCCGGAAGGCCAGATAGCCAGATGGATACAGCGGCTCGAGGAATATGACATGGAGATCAAGCATCGAAAAGGGTTGTCTCACGGCAATGCAGACGCTTTATCAAGGAGACCCTGTCCAGAGAACTGCAATTATTGTTCCCGAATCCAGAAACAGTATGGAACGACTAGCTCTACCGCCTATCAGGTGACAGTGACTCCAATATCATCAGAACCTGATCCATGGAGTGACGACCAAGTTCGAAAAGATCAACTTGAAGACCCCGACATAAAACCAATTTTGGAGTTCATGGAAAGTGACAGTCGGCGACCTAGCTGGCAGGACGTTTCCATCTTCAGTCCTGCAACAAAAAGATACTGGGCTTTATGGAACTCACTCCATTTACGGAACGGCGTGCTACACCGGAAATGGGAATCTGACGACGGCAAGACATCTGGGTGGCAGTTACTACTTCCCCGATCAAGGATTTCAGATGTTCTGAAAGAAATACATAGTAGTGCGACTGGAGGACATTTTGGTGTCTTGAAAACCCTCAATAAAGTTCGGGAGCGCTTCTTCTGGAGTAAGGCGAAGGATGACGTGGAGAAGTCGTGCCATTCTTGTGACGCCTGTGCTGCTCGTAAAGGACCGAAGAAGAGAAGCAGAGGGAAGCTACATCTGTACAACGTTGGAGCTCCTTTCGAACGAATTGGGATCGACATCCTGGGTCCTCTACCAAAAACTGCTGATGGGAACAAATACATTCTTGTTTCCATCGACTACTTCACCAAATGGCCGGAAGCATATCCCATTCCTGATCAAGAGGCTACCACCGTAGCAGAGACTCTAGTCCAACATTGGATCTCGAGATACGGAACACCTTTGCAGATTCATTCCGATCAAGGGAGGAATTTCATCTCTGCTGTGTTTAAGGGCCTATGTCAAATTCTCGGAATTGAGAAAACTAGGACAACACCACTACACCCACTAACGGACGGCATGGTGGAGAGATTTAACCGCACAATCCTGAATAATCTCTCACTTATGGTCTCCAGAAATCAACAGGATTGGGACAAGAAGCTACCTTTGTTCCTGCTGGCCTACCGCAGTGCTGTCCACGAGACTACTGGATTTGCCCCATCTCAGATGCTCTTTGGACGAGAGCTTCGGCTACCTTGTGATCTCGTCTTCGGTCGTCCTCCGGATGCGCCTTCATCGCCTGAGGAGTACATCCAGGATCTCCAGGCCCGGTTGGAAGATGTTCATAACTTCGCACGAGAGCGAATCAACATCGCGGCGGAGAAGATGAAGACCAGATACGACACAAGGTCTACTGGACATGAATTCAACGAAGGAGACAAGGTTTGGTTATGGAATCCCATCCGACGGAAAGGTCTTTCACCCAAATTGCAGTCGCATTGGGATGGACCCTACAAAGTCCTTAACCGACTAAATGACGTCGTAGTGAGGATCCAAAAATCACCTAATGCAAAACCTAGGGTTGTACATTATGATCGGTTAGCCCCATACTATGGCCATAGTTCATGAGTATTACGTAAACAACCATGGTTGATAACATAAAAGTTGTAGATAATTTTTGCTTTTAATGTTTAGTAATATTTCTTGTTATTATTGTGTTTTCTGTATCTGTTAGTTATTAATTAATGTGTATATTGGTAAACTTGTGATAGAAGTTTGGCACCCTTTCTGGGGATTGTACTGCCCGGGACGTGCAGTCCTTAGGAAGGGGGCAATGTTACAAATCCTGTAAATAGTAATTATTGTAGTAACGTAACCTGTAAATAGTTTCCCGTAATGAATATACAACCCCTTTTTCATATGGCTAAAATATACGACCCCTATTCCCTTTTTGTTCATTGATAAAATTTGATAACGGTCAACGCATTTCGAGAAGCGTGTGGAATATTTGAGAAAATTCTTTTCGGTGTATTTAAGCCGTTAGCGATGGATAAACAGTTAGTTTCGATTGATATTTCGAACTGATAGCATTTTGCTCTGTTTATAGCGAGGCATTTCGCTGTGTTGTTTTCGTATTTGGAAGTAAATACGTGTGTAAACGTTGAGTTTACGGTGTTGTGTGATAATTGCTTAATTGCTGATGAATAATTTAGCAGTTGTTGAAGATCTTTCCTGTACATAGTGTAAATAAATTTCCTGTGTTTTTATCAAGAACTGTGTCTTCATTTCAAAAAAGTGGAAGTCGCACCGAATCCGTTACAATACAATCAGTTTAGAAGCTTAGAAGTTCTATACTAATAGTACTAAAGCTGTGGCCTATAGATCGCATGCAATCCGCATATTTTTTAAAATCTAATATTAAACCATTTAAAAAGTAAGATCATACAAAATATTCAATTATTTGCTTAATTTATGTAAAATACACAGAAATTGGAAAGTTACATCCAAATTTTAATCATCTTTAAAATGAAAATAATAATAAACATAAGTTGTTTTCAGAAACCCCGATGTACAGCATTTATGGAATAGATACAACACATAAACTGAACCTTAAAAGTTGCTGGGAAGGTGAAAATCGTAAATAAATGTATTTAACTATCTTCCACAGGACAAGTAATACTAGTTAAAACCAGATATTTAGCATTTGTTGAACCACTGGAGGGAAAATGTAAAATTACTAAGCTTAAAGCAACTTTTTTTAGGGTGAAGTATTCACACACTGATGACGACTACACTCTTAGAATGTCTTTTTTAAGTAGTTAGTCTTCACTCACTAATGTTCTTATTACTATTATGCAACTTTATTTGCATCAACTTCTTGTAACTTTCTCCGCCCACTCACTGGTTTACCACAAGTATTAGCGAACGTCACTGACAAGGAGAGGTTACGGTCTCGGAAATTCAGATCGGGATGAGATTTGGCAGATTAGTAGTATCCCTTAAGGGTACTCTCAGGGTAAAGTAATAAAGCGCACTAGCCATAAAATTCCGAGAAAACAGCCTTTAAAGATTTATGCGCAACTTATAAACTAGTAGAGATTGTTCGTAAACAAGCGCCGGTGGTCATGTGAGCAGCGCTCTGGGGTTCCATGCGATCGATCCGGGTTCAAATCCACTGCAAGTTTCTTTTTTGTTCATTTATAAAGTGACTGTTACAGTTTTGTGCAATTTGAATTGAAGATAATGCGAAATTTTTAAACACGTAAAGCACTTGAATAGAGAAAATGGAGATAAATTAAATCGATACAAGTTAAAATTTGAATTACAAAGGCTACAAAATTACTGTGGAGCTTAATTTATAGATGATTTTTAACAATATAGTTGTTATTTATATACATACACCAGAATGATATTTATCATAAAAACAGGGAAAACAAAAACTGTTTGACATCTCGCACAATTTATAAAGATTGCTTACAGGAGCAACTTTTTTGTGAAAGAGTCGTTGGAAAACATACTTCACTTACATTCAGGAAAATTTCTCTTCTGTCAGAAAGTTTAGAAGTATACCAGGCATATCGAATCAGATTATCAAAAATTGGCGATGACAGTTGATGATGGACAATTGATTGTATTTTTATGCAGTCTTCACGGGTATTTATTTCTCTATTATTTTCAACGAGATACGCGCAATTTTGTATACGTTTTATTAAATTCTTTACCTGTCTATAAAAATAGACGTCGCAAGGTTGAACAAGTGGAGTACATTTTGGTGGAATCACTTTAACTGTACAAGTTGGAGATTTTTCATCATCCTGGAAAATTTGGTCGTATAGTTCAGGTTTTGTTTGTTTTCCCCAAGAGTCGATAATCAATAGAAATAGAAATTCTTTTTTTCCCACATAAAACTTCAAGCAACGGTTCAAAAATTCGATTTATAGTCCTGTCGTTTGCTTTCCTGATTTCGAAGATGTTATTATGACATTTTTATATTTTTGCGAGTATTCATCAATTGTTTTTAGAATTCGGGGGCCAAAAATACCAGTTGCTTCTTGTAAACAAACAAATACAAGGGGTAGAACTTTTCCAGACAGGGTAAGAGAATATTGAGCGGTATATGAATGCGTTACTCTATTCATGTCGTGCCTTTTGACGGAAATAGTTTTACTTCCCTTTTGAGCCAAAGTCCTGATGTACACCGACTGATACTGACATCCTGGAAAAAGGAAATGGGAATTAAAATATTTTGTCAACAGCAGGCGCGGATCCAGAGAGGGTCGTGGGGGGGGGTCATGACCCATCTTTTAAATGACCAAATATAGAATAAAATTGCATTTTTGGGACATATTTCGAAAAAAAATTGCCCATTTCACACAAAAATTACCCTTTTACCCCTCCCTTTCCGAAAATGACCTCCTCCTAAACCAGAAGCTGGATCCGCCCTTGGTCTGAAGATCGTAAAATAAGTTTTTAATTACTTACCTGTTTGGTCAGTATTGATAACATAATCGTTTTTGAAATTCGGTATCAACTTTAACGTCTGGATTACAAAAGTGTCTGCAGAAGCCAAAGTTTCTTCGATCGTCGCAGTTTCTCTTTTTGAAACAAATTTTGTAACTTTTCGTTGACGAATGGCATGCTTCCTTTTGAACTTTTTTACCTAACTGTCAGATGCTTTAAATTCAAAATCTGTAAACTGTCGTGCTGCTGCTAAAGCCCACAGTTGCAAGTTCTGAGTAGTAACTTGTTGATAATTCTCTCGAGCTTCTAGAAAACGATCATATGTCCAAGAATTGATTACATCGTATTTATCGAATAGATTTCCTCCATTTTTTATTTCTTTCTCCCATTGCGATAAATATTCATTTTTTTTAGCCGACTGCATCCTTTTTTTTTGTAATATTTGTAGATTCCATGTAGGGTGAGCCGTTGCTATGTTCACAACTTTAATTTTGTAATCCAAAGGAACATGCTCTACCTCTCTTCTTTTTTTCTCTTCTGGTTCGTATTCAGCTGATGAGCTTTGAACTTCGACTTGCTTAAAAGGTTCCTCCTCACAGTTTTCATTTTCATGAGCAAGTTCGTCATCAGTTACAAATATTTTTTTCAACCAGCATATCCATAGTACGTTCATAAATTTCTTCGCCCATTAACATTGCTTCACGAGAAATTGAACTTGATGGTTCTGATGCAATCAAATGATTTTCAGTAAACAAGCTCTCGTAATAAACGACCGCATCTTTTAATCTCTGCTTCAACATTTCACTGTGCGATGAATTTTGATCCATTTTGCCAACAGATTTTATTTGTTTCAGGGTTACTTCAATAACCGACCACTTCGATTCACAATATTTTAAAAACTGAAATCCTTTTTCACGGTATAGAATGTTCCAGTCTAACATACAGCATAGACGATAAATAAATTTAATGATGAAAACAAATATGAACATTGCAGACGATAATAGATGGAAAATAAAGAGTTGAATATTCAATGTGTAAAATACAGCAGACGATAAATTTACAAATAACAGAATTAAGGAGCAAAACCATTGCTCGATAAGTACGGTTAAGGTTTTTAAAATTTGGCTACCTGCTTATATGCTATAAAACAACATTCTTACTCATCCACAAAAAAACTGATTATGTATTTATTGCAAAAATCATTTACTTCGTCAAAGTTTATATTATTTAAAAATGTGTAATCACTTGTTTGTGAGAATAGCAAATAGAGTTTTAATGTACTATCACACATTAAAAATACATCATATTTTTTTAATTGAGTATTACCTTCAATTCAAACTGTAAAAAGCGGTAATAGTCACTTTATAAATGAACAAAAAAAAAACTTGCAGTGGATTTGAACCTGGATCGGCAGCATGGAACCCCAGAGCGCTGCCCACATGACCACCGGGCGCTTACTTACGAACAATCTCTACTAAAATGTCAGTAATCCAACGTTATTAAGCACAAAACTTGCAACCAAAAGCTCACACTTCTTTGCATTGAAAAAGGTGTTCCTTGTAACACCGAAACACGTGTCTGCAATCATTTGCAAGTTTTGTGCTTAATAACGTTGGATTACTGACATTTTAATTTTTCAGCACAAAGGTATTTATTCTTTATTTAATCTCTACTAGTTTATAAGTTGCGCGTAAATCTTTAAAGGCTGTTTTCTCGGAATTTTATGGCTAGTGCGCTTTATTACTTTACCCTGAGAATATCCTTAAGGGATACTACTAATCTGCCAAATCTCATTCCGATCTGAATTTCCAAGACCGTAACCTCTCCTTGTGAGTATACATAACAGAGGTCACTGACGTCATGCAGTCTTGAGAATTCTCACTGGATAAAACCTATTGCATGCAATTGTCGGTGACACTGAGCAGTTTTCTGCCGTAGAAATACATGGAGTTGCAGGCAAAAGTTGCAGACGGTTGCACCGCGTAACAAAACCATAACAGTTTGCTTTCAAAACTCACCACAAGTGTCGTAATAGAGTTAGTTTCCACTTATCTCATGTTTTCATTTACTCCAACCAACCCTAATTATTTTTTTCTATTGAATTTCTGCCAAAAGTTCCTTAAAAGACACTCAAACAATGTAAGGTTTTAATAAGAAAGACACCACATTAAGCTGTCATTTTCTCTGAAGGAAAAAACAACAGGTTCACAAAATATTTTGTGAACCTGTTGTTTTTTCCTCCAGAGAAAATGACAGCTTAATGTGGTGCCTTTCTTATTTTATAATTAATTTTTAGTTTTAATTTTCTTATTTTATTAGTAATTTTTGGAAATATTGTATTAAGTACAGTACGAGGGCGTTTATCTGGACTAAACGGGATCAAAGGCAATCCAGATGATCGAAATTTCGGATAATTTAGGTAGCAAGAGGATAAGCAAGAAAAATCTTTAAGTAAGCAGACGTAGCATTCATTCCCACAAAGACTATACTTTGTAACATAATGGCCTAGAACTATTACAAAATATTGAAGAAATATTGAAGACATTGAAAAATATCCAAACAATGTTTCACGTATTTTCAGTTAGTTTCCACCCTACAGTCAGGGCTGAGGCAGAAATACATGAAATGCCCCGCCAGCTCTGTCATTGCAACCGAGGAATGCAGTTTCGCGCTCATTAGCACTCATCAACCCGGCATAGGAAGTGACTGAGCTGGAGTTGGAAAACCTCTAAAGGAAGCCAAGAGTGCCAAACAAACTGATAGCTAATATAGAATTAGCACTGACTAGATGAGTGACGGACGCAATGGTTCGGTTCAACTCGTACATCAACTCGGTTCATGGTACTTCACATAATTTCTTGACAAAGAATTGGTCCACTATCTGGTGGTTCAAACACACGTGTTGTTTCAATTAAAATCCTTGATCGTAGATTAAAAAGTAACAACACGAATACCATCTTGGGGCTAAACGCCGTTATTTTCCTTTGTCTGCTAAGGTGTAGTAGCGTTTTTCGCTTCTCAAGCGTGATTTCTTATTAACTCCGCGTCTATCTACCGTTAAGAAGCACCAAATGAAGAAACAAAGCACTCTGCTTCCTAACAGCAAACATAGGAAGCAAGCGGCATTTAGCCCAAAGATGGTGGACGTGTTGCTACCATTGAGAAGAGATAAAATGGAGGGAGTGAAGACTTTCATTCTTGAAACCAATACTCCAAATCACGTGATAGATCTTTAAGCAAAGCATTGGAAGAAATCAGGTTTCTTTTGCTTGTTTCACGCAAAACGTGCCAACCATTCGTCGTTGTTGAGTCACCTGTCTTGGAGAATGGAGCCTAATGATTGGACTTGCTCCCTGCATTTATCAATTCCTGATCTAAGGTCGCCACTGAATCTACGATCTGGACTTAGGACTTTTTTTAATAAAGCCATCTAAACGCTTTTAGCTTTATTATTATAGCTCTGCTGTAGTGGCGTTTGTTAGATTACCATAATGAATAGTAGAGTTCATGAAGACACTCTACATTTAATCAAATTAATAAGTGAATGTTCGGCGTACTTATAATAATTAATTTCTTGCTGATAAAATTCAAAATTATCTATGTAAGAATAACTTGTTTTAAAGACTACAAATTAGATCCGGATAATCCGAAGATACAGATAAACGAGGACCGGTTAAACGAGATTTTACAAATTATTCGTTGGTGACGTTTAAAGCGATACATTTTTTTTATTATGGAGCCCAATGCATTATTTCGCACGTTAACTCTAATATTTCATAAGCTATAGCAACCCTGCAGTAGAGCATTGAATTATCAAGTAGAAAATATGATGCATCGGTGAAGGTTGAAAATTGTGAAGGTGCAAGTTCGTGCACATTTTTTTTAACTTAGCTATTTCTTTTGGTATATTCCATTACATTTCTGGATTTGCCATTGAATAACAAGATTTGAATCTTTTTCTCCAGCTAGAATTTCTCCCGAATTCTATTTCTCAGGGGACAAGGAACGTTTGATTCTTGTTGCACATTTGGCAGAAATCCCATCAGGGAGCATTTGATCAATGTACAAACCAAAAGGACATTTGATTCAAGAGATTTCGATTGTGTAAATTGAATCATTTTTCTAAAGAATATTTCGAAATGCTTCTTGAAGCCGTTTAAAAAATATATCCCATTTTCGAGCCGAAAAATGGAAGATCATATTGCAAAGAAAAGTAAAACCTCGGTCGTATTTTAAATCTATTGCTTTTTAGACACCTTAAGGACCAAAAGATATTTTTATCTAGCTGAAATTTTTTTGGCATGAGGGAGAAAAAGGACAAAAAACCATTGCTTTCAGAAATTTTGAACAATTTGCAGCTTTTAAAAATGACTTTTGAAATTTTAAGTAAAATGTATTTCAACTAATGCAATCATGTATTTCTTTACTTTTTCAGTTTAGACTTAAACTCATATCAAATTTGAAATCTTATACGGTATCAAAAGCTTAGTTGAAAAGTTATGCCAAAGTTATTATTTTGTATTCTATGTTGAACGTTTTTACGAAAGAAACATTCTTATAGCTAATTGCGACAAAAAAACCGAAACCCTAAAGTTTTTAGATTTGTTGCTGTCGTTGCCAATGTTGTTAAAAACCAAGCTCTCAAAACGGGAATTACTGCTGAAAGAAACATCTGCCAGAAAGTGAGCAACCTAATTGAGTAGAAGTCTGTCTTTTGCGGTTGATGGAAGCACCGCTCCACAATTTAACCCAAGTTCCGGAGGGGAAGTGGAAAGTTTCTAAGAAACATGTACCTATGGATAACTTCTACCAACTGACCACGGTACTTTCGAGACTACGGATTTAACGAGTGAGTACTCGCATGTACTCGGTGGTTATTTGATGGCGTCGGGCTGTGAACCTGACACTCTCCGATTCCACACCGATCTACTTAAAAAGCAAGAATAAAAATGATACAAAAGATATAAAAGCGATCAAGTGAGGTAACTCATTTAGATAAGCTTGCTGACTCGTGCAAGGCATTCGATTCTATTATAAAATTGAAAAGCTGCCAAAATTAAGCAATTTATTAGCCAATCTAAAATAGGTGTCCAGACTTGATTATTTGAAGCGTTGGTTGCTTGTTAAGGACACCCCTTTCTTCAAATGCATACATAGGGTAGAAAAAAAATATTTTGCCAGCAATTATGACAAAGTATTTACCTTCTTCACGCTTGAATCCATTGGTAAACCTGGAATCCTATTCTTTCAAACATAAAGCTTGAAGTGGCCACAACTGAAAACACTATCTAGCACAGGCCACTACTGGTGGTTTACCTTAGTACACATTTGGGAAATAATTGGGTAATTTCCGCGAAAGTAGTACAAATCATGTCTGATAATTCGTATTTTTTTAACAGATTCTGCTTTAAATTGGCCATATTCAAGTACACTGCAAACTCTCAGTACGCATGGAAACTCGGTTTGGGACACTTAAGTTCAGATTAAGTGTTCTAGTTTGCCCGAATGAGCTTAAAAATGTGTTGTTCCGATTGTCTATGTTAAAATGAAAGTGCACTTAAAAGTGCGCCAAATGTCTCCCGTTCGGTATGATTGCTAAATTTAAATTTCGGAACACATTTAAAAACAGATTGGCAACATATTTCGGCTCAATGTTAAATTATCACTTTTTTCGTACAGTTACAATTTCAACAGTTTTCTTAAATAACCGTTAATAGAATCTCTCAACATGATGCGTTTAGAAATTTTGTTGCAGAGAACTTCTGTCAGTTGGAGTTGAGAATGCCGATAAAAAGGATGGTACAATCAACTCTCGATGACTCAAGGCACCGACTAAAACGTTCAAGTAATTGGTAGTTCGAGTTATGGGAAGTTTCCACAACAGTCTCAAGAGTTTGGGACCCGGTGAATGCGTCGAGATAAAAGCATATTCAAGTTATGAGATTCGAGCTATCGAGATTCAACTGTGTTTCCCTGTCGTAGGCCACCTTTTGCCTGGCGGTGGTTGAGGTAAGATTGCTATAAAATTAACATACAAAAACTATTGACGTAAGCAAAGTGGATTTCATAAGTGCTGTGAAAATTGTGTTACAATGTGTTCTAAAAGAAAAGACATATGCCAGTGTTCAAAGTGTGTTCGCAAAAGTGTTAAAAAGTGTGCTGAGCCAAGTAAGTGTTCTCCAAAGTGTTTCAAATGTTTTTCTAAAAAAAAAGGTGCATCAAAGTGTTCTAAAAAAGAGTTTCGTGTTCAAAAAGTGCTCAAAACGTATTTTAAAAAGTCTGAATTTTCAGTCTATCAGTAGTGTAGAAATACGTAATTTATAAAGGGTTTAAAAAGTATTTTGAGTATTTTGGTGTTCGCTGTAACAAAAGAGACGGCCAGGTCTTTAAGAAACCGTTCTAATCATAAAAAAAAGTTACAGTTGTACAGAAATAGAATAAAGCTTACTACACACGAGGACACTTAGTGGAATCAACCTTCGAAAATATTGCCTGTCAACTATTTGACTGATATTTTTCGTTGTTCTCACTTGAAGCAAATTAGTTGAATCAACATTTCTTTCAATGAGCCAAAGGTATCCGAGCAACTGCTCCACAACACTGCTAAAACCGAACCGAGTTGACTCAACTAATTTGCTAATGTGGAGGGCGAATGCTCGGTAATGCCCCGATAAGTTGAATCAACTAAAACGTTGATTCAACTCATCGGGCTGAGAATGGTGGCGGCACATGTGCTTGGTGTTCCTGATGATTTGAATGTCTTGTGAAGGATGCCAGGTGATTCCTTCACTTTTCAACCAATTTACACTTCCCAATAACCACCGTTCGAAAGTTGATTGAACTAAGTTCCCTCACGTGTGGGAGACCTAAAATTAAAAAAAAACATAATTCTGAAACTGCAATTCTGTTTGAAAATTCAAGAAAAAAAAACTTAAAAAAAAAAAAACGAAAAAGGTTGGTATAAATGTAACTTTGTAAACATTCAATAGCTCACATTTACTATTAAAAAAATGAGATTCACAGTTTTTTTTTTTTTTTTGTAAAAATTAAAGTATCTAACTAACGACATTTCTTATACTGTTTAAGAAAAAATGCAACGAGAATCATTGCAATTAGTAATAATAATCATTATTACTAATGAGCTCATTACAGCGTACCATTGGAAATGTTAGGACGCAACCAAAAAGCATATTTTGAGGAACTTTTAAAATTATGTTGGTAACATTATTTTTATATGACAGGAGTTATATTATTTTACTGATATTTTTAATTTTCTGCAAGATTTTAAAACACATTTCAATTCTTTATGGTTTGAAGCTGGGATCTCTAATACTCCCCTTCTTTTTTTCAAAACAAAATATTTTTGAAACGTTGATAGACTACTTATGAACAAACCATTGACGCTTGATTATGTACAAGAATCAGTTCAAAAGCATGCTTATTTAGTGGAAAAAATTAAGAAATGTATAACATCAAAAGTGTAGGGTAAGATTTCTACTACTTTCGCGAGAGTGAATCGATTCTCAAAACACATTTATCACTCACGGTCACTGGTTAGGCTAGCAAATTTAACCACGGCCCGAATTAATTTGGCTTACGCTTATAGACCATGACAATCGCTTAAACTCATGGCAACATAGAGGGCGCTACAGGGAACCCCTGTTTTCCATTATGTTACCATTGATTGGTGGATGTACGGGGGTTCCGTTTAGCGCGGTCGTTGCCTCTTGCGGTTAAAATGGGCGACATCCAATCAAAAATAAACAAACTTTGAAACATTGACATTGGTGGTGGATGCATGGGATTCCGTTCAGCCCCTCTTACGATCAAAATGAAGTTAGGAATTTTTCCAGAATTTCAAGAGCGGATCGTAGCGGATGCAACATCGGTTTAACACAAAAAAAGTCATAAATTGCCAAGGCCCGTTCAGTGTCAGCGCCATCTATTTCGGGACCTAAATTAACTAAAAGTTAAATTAATACAATTAAAGTGCTGCGTGTTGAAGATAACACACATAACTTGGTGGGAGCTAGTCCGGCTATTGTTCTAACCTTTACTCCCATCTACGCAATCAGGGATTTTCAAAAAGACAGGGCAAACTATATTGTTGTGTCTGTATTTTCTTTTCTATTTTATTATATGTAAAATGATTTTTTTTAATTCCTTAGATTGAAATAAATTGAATTGAATTGAACTTAAAACCTTCAAAAAACTGTTAAAGTATCGATATTACGATTTCGCATGGAAAACAAAGCTAGCTTTATTCTTATTGGTCGGAGCATCAGAAAGAAAAAATGCTTTTGTTTTGTAGCAGAACAAATGAGAAAGTCACTCCAGTTCTTCGAGCAGAGGTAACTTGATTGACTATAGCCCTTGAAAAGGTAATAACATTTCACGGGATGTGTTTTTGTACTGAATGTCATTTGAAATGAAATTCTTTTTGTAGGAAACCAAAGGACTTTCGTGAGAAGAGATTTTTTTTTTTTTTTGTAGAATTCGGTAACATGAATGATAGTATAAAAATAAAATAAAAAAGGCTCATCAGTCAGGTCTGCAAAGCCTACTTCTTTAAAAAAAAATGGAAAACCAATTAATAATCTAATACATAAAAATTAATTTTTTGCAGGTACTCTAAGAGAGCTTAACAAATCCATACTTCGATGTAACATAAAAACGTAGAGTGTAATAATTCAAGATGTTATAATAACCCTTTTGTTAGTATGTCGAGGTTCGGAATTGATCAGGAGCGGTCAGTTAATGGGAATATTTTCACTGCGATGCTGGATAATGCTGTTGGTACAGAGTTTACAATGTATACGTAAACGATTATTTTGAGTATTTAAGAATAGTTCATGTTTTTCCTCTTGACAGTTCAATCCTTTGAGGACAGTTATTACATATATATAATTTCCAAAGTTCAATGTGTTTTCTAAATTATCGGATACTTTTAAAAAAAAAGAGAATACAAATTATCTTTTTCATGTTTTGGATACATCACACCTTAAGTATTAGCTGGAAAAGGAAAAGTTAGTTTTAAAATACTTACGGTAATTAAGGAAAAAAAAAAAAAAAACGAGTTAATGTGTGCATCACATGACTTAGATTTTACTTCAATTTAATTTAATTTCCCTATTATTGGCAATTTTAATGTGATACAATAGTTTACTCTCTAAATATCACCAAAGTGGCAAAATTAAAACCAGCTTAAAAAAAAAAGACAAATTTGTCGCCAAGTTGGCGACAAAAAGACTGGCGATATATTGTCAAGTGTCCGCTATATTATAACACCACTTGAGTTTACATCGAAATTAATAATAATTTCCCCCCAAAAAGGAGCAAAAGACCCTTTTAGAAACACCCGAATGCAACCAAAAGGGAAGGTGCACAACTACCCCCCCCCCTAGGAGTCTACGTACGAAATTTCAACCTTCCAGGACATGCCGTTCTTGAGTTATGCGACATACATACGCACATACGTCCGTACGCACATCCGCACATGCATACGTACATATAGACGCCACGAGAAAACTCGTTGTAATTAACCCGGGAATCGTCAAAATGGATATCTCGCGTGTCTATACGTTCTTAGGCACTTATCCATGTGTGGTCGAGTCGAAAAAGAACCTCAACATTCATTCGGGTTGAGCAAAATGGAAATTAAGATCAATTTTTGAGTGAAGATTTTTTTGCGAATACAATACTTCATTTTTTGTAAAAGGAAGTAAAACGAGTGGATGTGTGTATCACATGACTTCCTTTTACATCAATTTAATGTTATTTCCCCATTATTGACAAATTAAACGTGATTCAATAGTTAACTCTCTAAATATCACCAATAGTGGCCAAATTAAAACCAGCTTTAAAAAAAAAAAAATGTCACCAAGTTAGCGATAAAACTTGGCAATCAAAAGACTGGCGATATCTCACCAAGTGTCCGTCAAATTATAAAGCTGGTTTTTATTTTGCCACTTAGGTGATATTAAGAGAGTAAACTATTGAATCACATTAAAATTGCCAATAATAGGGAAATGAAATGAAATTGAAGTAAAATCTAAGTCATGTGATGCACACATCAACTCGGTTTTTTTTTTTTTTTTTTTTTTTTTACCGCTTGAGTTTGCATCGAAATTAACAATGATTTCCCCCCAAAAAGGTGCAAAAGACCCCTAAAAAGGTGCAAAAGACCCCTTTAGAAACCCCCGAATGCATACCAAAAGGGGAGTTGCACAACTAGACCCCACTAGGAATCTGTGTACCAAATTTCAGCTTTCTAGGACATACCGTCTTTGAGTTATGCGAGATAAATATGCACATACGTCCGTACGCACATCCGCACATGCATACGTACATATAGACGCCACGAGAAAACTCGTTGTAATTAACCCGGGAATCGTCAAAATGGATATCTCGCGTGTCTATACGTTCTTAGGCACTTATCCATGTGTGGTCGAGTCGAAAAAGAACCTCAACATTCATTCGGGTTGAGCAAAATGGAAATTAAGATCAATTTTTGAGTGAAGATTTTTTTGCGAATACAATACTTCATTTTTTGTAAAAGGAAGTAAAACGAGTGGATGTGTGTATCACATGACTTCCTTTTACATCAATTTAATGTTATTTCCCCATTATTGACAAATTAAATGTGATTCAATAGTTAACTCTCTAAATATCACCAATAGTGGCCAAATTAAAACCAGCTTTAAAAAAAAAAAAAATGTCACCAAGTTAGCGATAAAACTTGGCAATCAAAAGACTGGCGATATCTCACCAAGTGTCCGTCAAATTATAAAGCTGGTTTTTATTTTGCCACTTAGGTGATATTAAGAGAGTAAACTATTGAATCACATTAAAATTGCCAATAATAGGGAAATGAAATGAAATTGAAGTAAAATCTAAGTCATGTGATGCACACATCAACTCGGTTTTTTTTTTTTTTTTTTTTTTTTTACCGCTTGAGTTTGCATCGAAATTAACAATGATTTCCCCCCAAAAAGGTGCAAAAGACCCCTAAAAAGGTGCAAAAGACCCCTTTAGAAACCCCCGAATGCATACCAAAAGGGGAGTTGCACAACTAGACCCCACTAGGAATCTGTGTACCAAATTTCAGCTTTCTAGGACATACCGTCTTTGAGTTATGCGAGATAAATATGCACATACGTCCGTACGCACATCCGCACATGCATACGTACATATAGACGCCACGAGAAAACTCGTTGTAATTAACCCGGGAATCGTCAAAATGGATATCTCGCGTGTCTATACGTTCTTAGGCACTTATCCATGTGTGGTCGAGTCGAAAAAGAACCTCAACATTCATTCGGGTTGAGCAAAATGGAAATTAAGATCAATTTTTGAGTGAAGATTTTTTTGCGAATACAATACTTCATTTTTTGTAAAAGGAAGTAAAACGAGTGGATGTGTGTATCACATGACTTCCTTTTACATCAATTTAATGTGGATAAATCAAAATGGATATTTCGGGTGTCTGTACGTTCCTAGGCATATATCCACGTGTGGTCGGGTCGAAAAAAAAAAAAAAACTCAACATTCATTCGGGGGTGAGCAAAATGGAAATTCAGGTCGATTTTTGAGTGAAAATTTTTTTGCGAATAATACTTCCTTTTTGGTAAAAGGAAGTAAAAAAAGGAGGTTCAATTAGCTACCAATTTGGGAGCAATGAACCTACTTCTCTTTGATGGAGTTTGAACGAAAGAGCGATCAGTAAAGTTTCAAAAGGCTACCCCTAGATGTCTTGTGTTATCGTATGTGGCCCACCTGTTGTTATTCAGTTAGTCAAATGGTATGAGAGGTAATGATCGACCCCTTAGGTCACTATGTGTTTTTTTCCTGTGTTTGTATGTAAAGGATACTGCTTTTGTACCCTCGTTGTCGCAAATCTTTACGAATTTAAAGATTTGTTTGCTGGAGCAATTGCTTCTGTGGCTGCGGACACGTTAGCAAGTGTACGCAGGAGTTAGAATAACGGTGCGATATCGTTTGGGCGTCCGGGGGAGGGAACGATGAACAACTTCAGAATGAGATCGAATGAAAGTGAAAACAAAAATGAATGTTCGAATGAAATTCGAATGAGAATTAAAAAATCGTTTTTGCACTATTTTTACTTTTGGAAATACATGCATTTAAAACACCACCAGTATTTTCGAATCACCCTGTATTGAAAGTCTTGAATACTTCGCAAATTTCAATATTAATCTTTACAGTATAGGGCCCCCAGTAGGTTACTTAAAAGGAGGAGTGACAAGTTAGGCTTCCTACACGATAGGATGTTAGTTGAATGGACTTTCCGAAAAAGTTGCCTGTCACCTAAATGAAGGGCGTTTTTCGTTATGTTCACACGAGACAACTTAGTTGCATCCACTTTTCTTCTAATTAGCTGAATTTAGTTGAGCAGCTCGTCCACAATGCTGTCAAAACTCAACCGAGTTGATTTAAATAGTTTACTAGTGAGTAAAGCGAACTCTTTTACATGTCCCGATGAGCTGAATCAACTAAAACGTTGATTCAACCCTTCGGGGTTGGAATGGTAGAGGCACATGTGCCCGTTTTACCTGATGAGCTGACAATTGTGTGAAGGATTCCGGAAGATTCCTTTACTTTTCTACCTGGTTATGCATCGTGATAATCACTCGTTCGAAAGTTGATTCAATTAAGTTTCCTCGTGTGAAGAAGGTCTTAATGAGTCAGAGTGTTATATATATTTTTTGAGCAATCACGATTGCTTATTGCTTTCACTTGACTGTTTTTGGCGTGCTATCATTTTATTTTCCCACCGTCACCCTCCGCACCATCACCGTCGACCGGCTCTTCACGATGCTGCTCCTATAGCGAAAGCCGTCTCCAGGCTGCATCCATGCCCTACACACACGTGCATACATACACAACAACACACGCACACATACACAACTACACACACACACGCACACATACACAACTACACATACACACATACACACACACGCACACATACACAACTACACACACACGCACACATACATACACATACACCTACACACATACACGCATACACCTACACACATACACACATGCATACATACAGACACTTACACATATAAACACAAAAACGTACACACACATACACACAACTACCCACACATTCATGCCTGCACACAGACACAAACACATATGCCTACACACATACACATACTCCCCCCCACACACATTCATACACACAACTACCCACACACTTATGCCAGCACACAGACATAAACACACATGCCTACACACACATACACATACCCCCTTTCACACAAATACGCATACCCACCACACACAAACATACACGCCTACATACACACACTCGTGATTGCGAAAAACATAATTTGAATTCAAGATGTCAAAATTCAAATTATTATTATTTTTTTTTTGTGTTGTGCTATGTTAACATGGATTCTGCTACAGTTGCACACTTTTTGTAAGATATTAGTGTTCATATGTTTGGTATGCGGCATTATTGTTGGAAATGGAATTAGAGAATTTCAATTGTAGAATATTATTCTCAATGTTTTGTGTTCTTGTTGAATTATTCATGTTGTTTATTGATTAATGTTGTTTATGCGAACTGACCTTTTTATAATACCTTTACTTTTTAAGGCAACAGTGTGTTTTCAGTGTTTAAAACTGCCGACGTTGTGGCGATCAAGGATTGCTTGTTTTTTCTTGACACGTGCGTGTAACCTTAACGTTTTAACCTGTTTTTAATAAATATAGTTCTTGTTTTAATCTTCCGCTGTCTCTCGTCCTTAAGTTCAGCTTAAGTATGTTGAACTGAAAATTTTGGACAATTTTTGGCTAAATGTCCCGTACCTACAACCGAAAGTTAAATATTATTAGATTTAACAATTTTGTTAACAGGTTTTCTACTACAGTTACACAATTTTTGTAATCTATGTGCTTGTTCTTATGTTTGGTATACGGCATTATAAAAATAGGCGTCTGAAAACAAAGGCTGTATTACAAGGAACAAACATTATAAAATCTGTACGTTTTGGGAAGGCGTATCATATGATTAGTTGTTTACTGTTAAAAAATTTCCCGAAATTTTACGGTAAAAAGTACAGGCATTCATATTTTTAGCACCATTAATTGTAAAATCTTGTTTTACTGTAAATGTTTGCAGTGGAAGACCAAAAAAAAAAAAAAAAAAAAAAACAGTAACTAATGAAAAAACGAGATGCACCAAACAATGTGGTTCGGAACTGAGTTCCTATTATGCACAGATCGGTTTGCAAGTCCCAATACCGAATGAGCCACCATGGGAGGCATAAAAACAACCTTTATTCAGCTAGGTACATTGCAATAGTATTGGGATTCCTAATTGGTCAGAAAACCCAAAGTCCTCGGTCATGTTTTTCTTCCATCCAACGCACAAGTTTCGTTCCTCAATTGTTCTGAATTCACGTTTAGATGTTTTGAATCTCTCCCCCTTTCGATAAATGTCTACAGTGTCTTTTTTCTAAATGAAACAATAATTAGAACATATAAAACAAACTATAAAGGAGATGGATGACGTTTTTTACGTGGTAGCCAATCAGCAGCCTCCAAATTTTAACATGGTCTCTAACAAAGTAAAGGCTGTTTCTATGCCGACGGCATTGTGAACTATATCCTTCGCAGCATAAGTTACGTGGTGTACGAATTATTGCTGCAATCGTTTACTTTTTCCGGAGCAATTCACTGAACACTTTTCAGTATCGTAAATTCTCTGTTTTGCAGTAATAGTTACCTTAATCTTTTCCTGAATTTTTAACAGTGCTGTATGGGGGAGGACAGAGCACTACGCAAAATGCGAAGAAGTTCATTCTCTTCTTCTTCAGCACGCCCCAATTTGTGCGTCGTCAATCTTATGAAAATACAGACCTGTAAAAAAGTTTAAGACATATTCTGGAATAAATTTTGCTTATTTCGGAATGAAATATTAAACAAACAATGCGGCACAAGACTTTTTTTTTAGCCTTTTGAAGTAGTTCAGAAAATTAAAAAATGTATAGTTTATCTCTGACAGCTTTGATTCAGACAGGAGAATCATTAAAAATCTCAGTAATTTAAATTGAAATGAGGAAAAATGGTTTGCTTAGCAAAAACACACTACTATCCGTCCATCACGACAAAAGCCCCCGCTGAAATGTCTGCGCCTGTCTACTGCTACAGCAGCGAGGCGCGTCTGATTTTTCCAAGGGAAGCTGTTGGAAAAACGAAGCACAAAGGTGAGAAGACGGGTGGCGAAATGGCGCCAAAAAGCCTTCCTGCTAACCCTTGCAGAAAATGAACGAAGTCCGTTTCTATGGCAGCAGACGGGCTCAGACTGGACGGCGGAAACTTTTCTCGTGAAATACAGACATATGGTAGTGATTGGTTTTGTGACAAAATAAGTTCTCATTCTACTCAACTTGCAAAATTGCGCTCTTCCAAGGTCGTATAACTTGTTTTCAAAGAGTTACTATTTGAAGCAACTCCAATAAACCCCTTCTTTAAAGTGCTAACATTTAACTTTTATAATTTAATGCACAGTCTGAGTTTGATAAGTTTTGCCTGGAATTAAATTATTCCTTTTGCTAAAATAGGGGTTAAGAAAATCCATTTGTACTGTAACCGTGGTTGTCAGAGTTGTGCTAATACCAAAATTTCCACCTTCTCAACCTAACCATAAAGGAGCTTGTCCAGGGTCAAGTGTCTTTTTATTAAACCCAAATTAGATTATTGTTTCAAGATTACAATTTATATATAAATGTGTTAATTAATGAGCACAGTATTATAATTCTTATGGAACAGTAAATACTATTTCAGTGATTATTGCAATCTCCTGATTGCAAGTTGAAATTTCTGCAGATTTTATTCAGATAAACTACTTCAAGCAGCGAGAATTCAAAAACATTAGAAAAATCAATTCTTTTTTTTTCTGAACCAAGACGTCTATTAACGCACGTAAACTTAAAAAAAAATAACAGTTGATTGAAAAAAACTTTAGCAGATGTTAAACAAAAAATTTTTCTCAATTGCACAATGAAATACGACGCAAGTGACATTAATGAAAACTTGCTACAACCCAAATACTGCCATTTAAAAAAATAAATGAGAAATATGCTAATTTTCCGCCACAACAAATTGTTCTTTTTTTGAAAAACGATGTAAAATACATAAAAATATAAGAAAAGCGATTGTTCAAGTGATTGAATAAATACTCCAAGTGCCTTTTTTTCGTTTCACTGTTAAACTTACGTCCAGTTCTGTGGTTTAAAAAAAATAAAAATAAATCAAATTTTTACAACGTTGCTTTTCAATTACTTCTTTCAGGAAACTTTGTTTCAGTTTTGTTTTGTTTCTTTAATATGCTGAAATTCAAATTATTGGATGCTCTAGAAAGTTATGTTCCATTCTTAAGTATTTGCGAAAACAGAAAAGCAAAGCTTTGAGCATTAGAAGCTTTCAGAGTATAATATAACTTTTTACAAAAAAAAAGAAAGAAAAAGAAAGTCATAATATGGAGAGTATTAAAAGGAAAAAAAATCTATTAAAAAATCCTAAAGACTATTTTTTCCCTAAAGTTCCCCGATAAAGATGTTATTATTTTACGTTCTAAGCAAAGTAAGATAATAGCTTTAAGCACTTCTGGAAATTGGCTCAGAACTTTTATGTCAAAAAAGCATTTACTTTTAAATGAAACTTTAAAATTAAAATGAGGATTTTAATAAGGTTTCTGAAAAATTTAAAAAATAATTCAAATATTTTTTTCTACAGCGAGTTAGGTTATGCAAGCATACTTTTTTTCGTTATTTTTGTTTTAATATTTACTGTACGAGCCTGGGCTTTTTTAATTAGACACTCGTGTTTGTCTGAAACCATTTTAGCGTGAAAAATCATAATAAACTTATAATAATATAATTAAGATTTAATTATATAATTAATAGGTTTTGAAACACGGTATCTTAAAATCAACCTTATCTAGACGCAGTTTCGTCTGAAGATCATTCTTAAGCCTTTTCTTTGTATTTTCTGCCTCAAAATTGGAATTTATACAGGCAACTTTTTAAAATGATTTTTGTTTTTCAATGCACACACACGAAAACCCCCCGAGATTTTGCAGTTTAAAAGTCTTTGAAGAGTTTGCTGTTCAATTAATAGCTCTGATTGCAGCTCAAAACATATGTTTTACTATGTAACTTATAATGGTATTAAAGTAATAATGATAAGCTAATTTGCTCTTGTGTTATGTTTGGACAAATCGAAGGATTCTTCGAAGATTGAGTTAAAAATTTTGAAAGCAGAAGATTTTTGCATGTTATCCCTGAAGACTTGTAATTATAGAAGTATTTTTAATACATCTTTGAATCACTTGAAAGCTAAAAGATTGGAACCGTTTCAAAACAAAACAAATTCTGTGATTCGGTTAATTTTTGCAATTTTCTTAGAACATACAATTTAACACCTACACTGTTATAACCAGAGGTTCCAGACGAGTGAATATATTCCCCCTAAGGTGAAAGCATGGTGACCAAGGGTGCCATACTGGCCAGGAAGTAAAGCAGAGGTGCGAAAGTAGCAGACAGTCGTAGACAGGGGTGCCAAAACAGCAAGCAATCGCTAAATGACTTGCTGGCGCATGCGCTTCCGGCATACATTCACCATTCAACCACTTCAATATGGCGGACGAATGATAGGTTGCACTACGCGTGGCTTCTACGTCTTTCACATTGAATGAAGTACACTATTGGATTAAATCTCAACTTTTGTAGGATAATTCTTTAAAATAACAAGTAAGTACAGCTTTTGATCACTTTGTAGCTTTTAGGGCTTTCAAACATAGTTAAAAGTACGTTTAATGCTTTTCAGTTACCGTTAGTCCGTTACGATACCGTAGTACCGTTAGTTGTTTATTTTCAGGTTACCGTTACTGTCGTGAAAATTCCATCATTCAAAACGCTACTAAATGTATCTATCATTATTTTCTTGAGTACTCGATAAGCAACATTTAATCACCGAAATAGTAACCGCAATGATATTTTCAATAATCAACAAGTGAGAACCTAAGTAAAAATGATTCTTGTGCTTCGTTTAGCGAGCGCAAAAAATAAAAAAGAAATCTCTCTCCGTCTATCTTTTTCTTTTGCTTTTTCGTTCAAGTGTTTGAATCATTTCCTGTTAGCGGTTATTCGATAGTGTTAGGAATTTCTTTAAATTTTTAACTGTCAAAAAATTTTATGCGCATTTTATTTTATTGTTAGTTTGATTGAAATGTTGAACGTTTGAGAAACGATTTTGTTTTTCCGTAACTTTAATATCCCAGAATATTTTTGGCTGTTCATGTAAATAATTCATAAGTACATCTACACTTTACTTTCGGTGCGGTTATTTCTCACAAATGATCATTAACTTAACTATGATTATTCAAATAATTACTCGTCTTTAACTTTAAATATATTTGTGACAACTCTTTGATACCAAATAAAGTCTGTAGATATTTATTGTTTTATTCATTTTTAATATTACTTTGTAAAACAAAAACAAAAAAAAAAAAAAAAACTCATCAGTACGCAGAATTTTTTCACAAGTTTTTTTACCGCCCCGAGAGTTATTATAATTATTATTATTTATTTTTAAGAAAAGGATAAAAATTTCACAGGTCCGCAATGTTTTTCATTTGTTTTTACCGACCCATGGGTCAAAAGAGGTTGAGAAACACTGATGTAGAGAACGATCAGACGAATTAAAGCAATGAGCACTTCTTAACTATGTTGAAAACTCTGAAATATGGTCAATTGCTGTTATTACAAGTTTTAATCATTTCCAGTACTGAATTCATGCAATGTGAAAAGTGTGCAAAACGTAGACTATCCTGAATCAAAACAAAACTATTAAAAAAAGAAAAATACACAACTGTATTCAAAAACGCACACAATACGGGGGAGAGGGGGTGGAGGATCTACAGTAAGGGTGCCATTTCTCTCTCCGAAGGTTCATTCTTTTCACCCCGGCTGCCTATTTTTTAAAAGGTGCCTGTTTTTCACCCTAGTTAGAGGTGCAATTTCGGCTCCGTATTAGGTGCCGCTGGTGAACAAGCGTTTCACCCCTGAAAGGTGCCGAATGCAACCTGTAGTTTTAACAGTGTAAAGCACCCATATACTATCACGATTTGCATTGTTTATATACTTACTTTTCGCTGAGAACGTACAAGAACTAAAATTTCTAAACCATTGGTGTCCAATTTGCGGCCTGCGAAGCTAACGCATGTGGCATGTTGTGTTATTCAATGTTACGAATCGAAAGCAGTGTCCTAAAAACTTCCAAAACAACTGATCATCTTCCGTTATAAAGATTGATTGCTGTAAACTTGAAGTCAATTGGTCAGAAATTTGCTTCTAAAAGAGAGATGGAATCTTCGTACTGACAAAAGCCCTCCCACGAAAATCTTTGTTATTTTAAAAACTGGAAAATCACCCGTCATGAGGTATGACGGGTGAAAATTGCGTCTACATTTGAACAAAGCCATTGCCTGTTTGGTGATAGTTTGATAGATGAAATTTTAACCCGAACTCCAGTGGATTCACCCTAACCTCCAATAGATAGCGTTCATTGTTGACCACTTTTTTGGTTTCTTCAAGTTACCGGATCCAGTTCAGCCTTGTTACAATAAAGCATTTCCGTGCATGTCAAACATTACCAAACAATATTATCAAATTATCATGTTGTGGCGCGAGTTTCATTGTTGGTGACGTCAGGAGCGTTATTCGATCAGTTAGAGCCGCTATATAAATATATGTAGGGGCCTAAGATCAGTGAATTCGCTATTATGTGGTATGATGATAGAGAAAATTAGTTTCACCGAACTTTTTTTTTTTTTGAAAACAATATGTGTCTACATTTCGAATTCAAGGTGGCACAAGTAATCCAAACAGAGCTTTTGTCACCTAACAAATACTCGTCAGTTATGACATCTACCCCATAAAATTGTGCACCCCTCCCCCTTCCCCGAGTGTTTCATCTAACTACAGAACTGTCTGTAAGTACCCATTACTCTAAGTAAAGGTGTAAGTAAGAGCTTAAGAATCATGGAGTTATTTAACAAACAAAAGCACATATCTTACTTATACCTCCCAAGGCATTATCTATTGCTTCGCAAAACTCATATAAAACGATTTAGTACATGCAGTATGGGTTCACGTTTTATTAATTATGTTTCGGCAACGAAAAGCTCCTTTAGTACTGTCTAGAGATTTGAAAATCAGTTGCATCTTTCCCTCGGGCACCAGGTGATGTAAAGCGAATGATACTTTATTTTTATTACGAGCAGAATATAAAAGTACAAATTCAGCACATTATTTTTCCATTTCTTTTTCTGAATAATTCTTCGATATTGTTTTAACATTTAGCTCGCAGTTTAGCCAACTAGCATTTGTCTTAAATAGTTGTACAGGTGTGGTTAAATTTAAGCAAACACTTTATTTAACATTTAACAGGTCAGCTTTTTTTTTCATGCAAGTACTGAGTATATTAATAGTATGTACCCCCATGATTATATATTTTTGTGTACTCCTCAAATTTCAGCAAATTGAAGTAGAAACTATTTCAATGATACATATAAATACGACTGAAATAGTACTGTAAGTGATGTACATATAGATAATCAACCGTACGTTTAGACATTGCACAGCCCTTGAATGAAAAAGTCCAATGGATGGCAAATTTAAGTCAGCCTATCTCACTAGTAAATGGTTGATTTTTTTTTCAAAATCATTTAAACTAAATTACAGTCAACTATCAATAACTCGAAGTCCCAAAGGACCGGTTAAAACGTTCGAGTTATTGGTAGTTCGAGTAATGGTAAGTTTCCACAACAATCTCAAGAGTTTGGGCCCCAATGAAAACTGCGAGATAAAGGAATATTCGAGATATAAGCTCCCAGTTATCGATATCCGAGTGTATGCTGGAAGTTTTAAACCATTCTCATTTTTTTTATCAAGCACCATTGAAGTATATCTTATATCTATCTTTCACAAGTTTCCACAAACTGTACAATGTGTACTCAGTTATCCACTTGATGGTAAAAATTCTCCAGGTTGAAATTGGTACTATTTTAGACTTTGTAATCCATTTGCAGCTTTAAGAAATTGTTAAATTAAAATCAACATCAACGTGCATTTTTATACTGATTTTTTTACTACTAGTACATTTACCAAGATATTACTAATTGTATCTCTTACTACTGATACGAAATATGTGTTCTTTTCTTCAAATTTTACGCATTTTTTTCCCAATACACTTAGACGTTTATTTCTTTTTTTCATTCTCCTTTTTTCAAACATTATTCTTGCTTTAGAAAACATGTTTAACACAATACATACATTCATTTTAAAAAAGATAAAAACTGAATTACCGAACACAAAAACATACTTTTTGCATTGTACGATAAATAAACAGCGTGGCTCATTTGTTAATACTTTTCTTTACATTCACCTTTTAGCATCTTAAGATTGCCGGATTGTTTTCATTTTAAAATAGATGTACGAAGTGGCTACTAAGCACTAAGAAATGGCGACTGACTTGAAAGTACGAACAATCCCCTGGCTACAACATTGAAAGCCGAATTTTCAGTTTGAGGAAGGATAGGTACTTTCAATAGCCAAGAAAAGTCGTGTAAGAATAATTCATAGATCTAGTATAACAAGATAAACAACTCCGTAGTCGCCGTCGTTGAACGCGCGAGTCTCGAATTAAATGGACAAAAGCGTAGCCTACCTAAGATGCAACTGCAACCACTGATATCCAGTGGATGCAACACTAATAAGGAAGTTTTCGATTTTCCAATTTTATTTTTATATGATAGAGTAACATGCATGAACACATAGGTGAAAAAAATTTTGCGATACTTTAAGTAGTTTTTTTTAAATTAATTTTTAAAGTTCAAGCGATTGTGACGTCAAATGGCACAGGAAGTGACGTCATGCGCTCTTCCGCCGCGGGAGAAGCCGAAGGACGTGCAGTTGGCTTCGAAGATGAAACGTAAGGCTTACCTCTTCAAATTTAACTCCTCGCGTTTCTGGAACATTAAACCTCTCATCTTCTCGGAAATATTCGAATACCATCATTGATGTTACTTGAGGAAGATTATTATATTGTGCTTTAACGAATCCGGCCCCCATAGTGTGTTCAAAAGGATTATTGAATTTCTAAAAAATAAAATATCAGCGTGCTCAAAATGTCCGTAACGAAAACAAGGGATCTTCGGGGGAAGGCTGCCCATTACTGCCCTGTGACGTAAGCTCGTAACGTTTCAGAAAAGCGCACGTTTGCGCGTGGATTTTTAAAAACTCATTAAAAATCAATCGCGGTGTTTTAAAATTCGGCGATGGTGAATATTTTAGTTTTGAGGGTCAATTAACAATACGCAATGGTCAAAATATGAACATTTAATAGGTTGCAACATCCCTATTGCATCTTTGACGAAAAATGCTTGCGCGCATGCGCTTTTCGGACACTTTCCCGTTTATTCAGTTGTCCATGGAACCGGTTTTCCGTTGCGTATGTATACTACATCTATAGAACAAACCCTACTAATGAAATCTAAAACAAGGAAGAAAAGTTTTTAAACAGCGAAAGATTGAAATTTCCAGAAGATTTCTACAAAGTTAATGTTAAAAAATTATTAAGTTTATGATTTTTAAAGGAAAGTCAATTGGTTTTAAAACATAATTAAATTCATAGATTTAAATCAATTAATTTGAATCATTGACACTTTACGAAGAACAAACACGGGTGAAGAACTGTTGTTTGAATTTATAATGAGTTTCAAATGAGAATATATTTTATTTTTAGAGACATTTGAAACTCATTATAAATTCAAATATGTTCACGGAAGTTAATTTTAGCAATGAAAATTAGTATAAAAATAGATGTTGAAAATGGGCAACTGTTGAATATTTCATGGGCACTTCTGTCTATCCTTTCCCGTGTGCTGGAAACAAAGTAAAAAAAAAACCTTGATGCATGGATATTAGAAAAAAAATGTGATAACATGAAAATCATTACAAATGGACGTGACAGTAGCAAAATATTTTACAGCTTTGATAAAAATGCATTTATGCCTTTTTAATTTCACGATACTCCTCCTATTTAGCAATTGAAATAATCTTACTTACTGATGCGTCTCATAAAATAAAACATACTACTAAATATTTAAAGAATATAATGCTAATGAGTCGGGAATTAAAATTCAAGTTGAATGCAAAATAACAGTCAAAATTACACGCACATTGTCAGTGCAAGTACGTGAAGGTTAGACGTAGCAATTTTTCAAATCAAAAGAAATAAATTTTACAGTGATTTCTACAATTATATCTTGCATGACCAGTAATTATATCGATGTTTTAAATTCTATTTTTAATAATGTGACATTATATGCCAGGTGAAAAAGGGCTGCCATTGAAGCTGAATTTTAAATAGCTATTCTATTTTTGAGGATCTTTTCTTGCATAATTAAAAAAAAAAAGAGAAAAATTATGTTTTTTGGTCATGATCGTGTAGTTGTTGTTGCTTCGGTTGGCGTAGAGGGCAGAATTTCACACATTCGTATCCTAGTCACGGTGATTTTATTGTGAAAAAATGTAGCAGTTTGATGATGGAACGTGTCGGCTATATTTCGACAGTTGGTGTAAAAAAAATGCAGGCTCACTCTAATATCGAAATACCAAGGTTGAATGTTGTCTGCGGCACGTTTTAATGCAGTCAATGAGTAAATTTTAATTTCGTTTTTAGTTTTAGAATGTAGACGGCATTGAAACAGGTTTGAGTTTATTTATAACTTCATGAAAAAATATTTTATTTGCAACCATTAAAGATTGGCTAAAGAATATAAAGACGCATTTGAAAAAAGATAAATTTTAAGTTAAAAATAATCTATATTTAAACTATTCTCTGTTGAATGGCTGATAACAAAGTTAACCACTTTAATTTCAGACATTTTGGATAGTTTTGAACAATGCAGTTGAACTATGCAGCATTTTATATTTTTTAGTATACATCTGCGTTTCCCGGCCATGCGCGTCTACCACGAAAATAAAAGTTGTTTAAACTGACCCACATTCAACAATCAGTCATTAAATAAAAGAAAAAAAAAATGTGTAAAATTTTCCGTCAACATGTAGAACAGCTCAATTTTACGACTTAAAATTGAAATTCAGATCACTTTGTTGTTTTTTTTTAAATTCCAAATATTAGTCATTGTTAATGATTGGCGTAAAAAATTCCGTTTCATGGATTTTCTTGTGAAAAACCCGTATGTGAATTCTCGAGCATCGAAGGACCTCTGTGCAAACTTTGGAAAAAATCCTGCTCGAACTGTGGATTTGTATAAGGAACAAACACACCAATACATACAGTCATTTTTATTTACATAGACAAAACATCAAAAATAATTGTAAAAGGGCTCAAGGGTTATAATACCAGTTTTCCATACTTAAGTTTATAGAAGTTGACAACACTTTGTGGTGCTATAATTCTGAAGTTACTTTGGGAAGCTATACTCTCGCAGGTTGATTCAAACTTGTTCAAACTTTTTATCCAGTTTTCAAAATTCAAAATTATTCTACGTAATATACCAAAATATAGAAATATTGTGATTTCATGAAATCAAAATGAAAAGTTTAAAGGGTTTTTTTTTTGCTTAAAAATTGCACTAATTGTTTAAAAGAAATGTTCTCTAGCTTTGTACATGTTATCCTCAGTATTGCCGACATTTAAAAATTTATCCGCCCTTTAATGTATCAAAAGGTATGATTGAAACTGAAACGGGGGGGGGGGGGGGAGAGAAAACTATTGTGTTGGCGAAACTGGTGGAATACTTTTATACCAGTAGAGGCATTTACGCTAGTAAATAATAAGTTGGAGAAGTTAAAAATAAAGAAATTGGCGATCTTAGTTACGCTCCATAACTGAGCGGCATTTATTTATTCTAATTTCAAGTACCAATAGCCCATCGACCTGCTTTAAGTATAGTTTAAAAGCTCATTATAGGGTGACATTTGGGTCTCCGTAAATTAGGTTATATCTCTTAAGGTTTAGTGATTCAAAACAATTGGAAGACCTCTCAAATAGCTAAAAAATAATATTTTGCTTACATTTAATATCACATTTTAATTTATTCGATACAAGAAAAACTGATGCCCCAATCTTTGATATTTATGGCGAAGGAAAACGCACTTTTGAAGCAGTAGAATTATTTCATGCATAAAATTACGTCCTGTAGAGGCAGAGCAAAAGCTCAAGAATAGATAATTTATGCAAAGTTATTTATGATATCTAAAGAAGTATTTTTATTAAGTTTATGGGGAAAGGCGTTATATTATTTTACCCACTAAGCAATATCAGATTAATACTTTCAAGCACTTTTGAACATTAATTCAGAAATTTCACTGCAAAAGCACTTTCACGCTTGAATGTGGTGTTATCCTAAAAGTAAAATCTTTGTAAGATTTATTTCTATGCCTCTTAGTGAGAATAATAGTATTCAGCTTTTTAGAAACTATAACTAACTTATAAGCTTTCGCATGGTTTAATAAAGTTGATTAGGTGGATAAAATTTTAGCATATACTGAAAGGAAGTTTATTAAGTTTCATACTGGCTGCTTTTTATGTGACATTCAGATTTTAGAAAAAAATATTCATGAAATTTAATCTTACGTTACTAAATATCAAAATAGTGTTATATGTTAAGGGAGGAAGACTGAAAATCTATTTAGCTTTTTTGAACTTTCCTGAAAGGAAAAAATGATACAGGTTGGTTATATTCTAAAAACGTTTTATCTTTCTTACTTTTTAATGTTCTTTTAAATACGGAAACTGAGTTGATGATGTATAACTAGAAAACTGCATAGTTTAAAACAAAACAGGTCACTCATATCAAAATATTTCAACGCTGTCTGTAACACACACACATGTACGCACACATATGCACACATACACGCATACACACGCACACACACGTACACGCACCTTTACACTCACGGTAATCCTTACCCCGCCCCTTCAAAAAAAAAAAAAAAGAAGAAGAAAGAAAGAAAAACAACAACAAAGAAGGATATTAATTCTTAGATTGCGTATTTTTCTTTATTTAATTTAGGGGTTAAAGTTCGGCCTCATCATTCATAGTTTAAAATAATTGTGGTGACACAACCATCACATAGACGTAAATCATATCTAAGTTTTCAGAACAATAAATCCCTTCATCTACAGAAAAGGCAATATTTTCACTTCAGTTGTATGTTTTTAAAAGTTGAATTTGTTAATTTAAATTGTATTATATAATATACTACAATTGTATTATATAATATACTATGTATTATATAAATAACTTAACTTCTTGGAGAACTATGACTATTATCCTATATATTTCCGAGATTACTCTAATCGGAATGCATATGTTTCAAGAGAGATTATAAGCTTTTGCTAAATACTGAGGCAAACAGAACTAAAACATCAAAATTCTTTGTCATGCTTTTCAAGAAACGAAAAAGAATGTTTACCTTAAATTCGGTTGTAAACAATTTCTAAATATAGCTATAAATTTCCCTTGGGTATTCGAGATCAACCCTCCTCCCCTGGCATAAAAACTCAGATATTTTGGCATAAGAAGGATTAACAGAAATGTCCTAGCAACGAGAGATAATCAACTCTGGTAATGACAGGGAAGGTGAGGCTTACTTTTACAAATCTCTCAGATGAAACATGAAACTTGTTCGTGCAAATCCCTCATGTATCAAGTGATGTAAGCCGCTTAGTACTTGAGATGTTTATTGCAATTATTATAACTAGCATCAGTTGTGGTCGGATTTCAACCAGTTGATTTAAGTGTTTCGCCTTGCCTCTTATATTTTCAGTTCGGTCCGAGATCATTCTTGTTGGATGAATGGCATAGATATATTTTCTTTTTACTTTTTGACTAAAACCCATGTTTTGAAAATAATAATTGTAATCGATGATTGCAAAAAATCTGTAGATAACCTTTACAACCATTGACAATCTAAAAACAACTATTTCTCAACAATAAAAATATTATAAAAATATTGTATAAATATTGTCACGGCGAAGGAAGCAAAGTCATTTAAAGAAAGTATTTGGGTATATCGGTAAATTCTCCTTCAAAACATACAAAAATGACGTAAGACAAATAAATTTTGCCACGGTATTGAAAGCTTTAATTGTTTAAATATTATTTCTCAGTTCAAATAGAAATTCTAGTTCTCGAAGAATAGTCCACGAATACGATTAAGGCCTTACAATGAGTTAATCACATTATTGGGGAGGATGGGGGGGGGGGAGAGAAAGGAAACCTGTTGGCCCGGGCTCGAGCTTGAAGGTGGCCCGAGATTTTTAAAATTAGGTTTGAAATATATGTAGGGACGTAGAGTTAAACAGTACTAGGGGGGGACGGGGCGTAAAAGTTACTTGTCGCGAGCCCCAAAATTTCTGCGCACGCCCGTAAAAGCCGTGACCGTAAAAACTGCAAGGCATCAAGAAAAGAACAAAGTCTGTGTGAAGAGTAGAGCGCGTCAAATAATTATTTCTAGCAAATCAAATTGAAGATTTCTTTTTTTCGCTTAATAGCTTTTATGTTTACAGTTTTGTCAGAATGTGTTATTACTTACAGCAAGTGTTTTTCATAAAATATTTCATGGAGAGTTTTTTGATCGTTAATTTTCTTTTTTGGTACAAATAAGTTCTTTTATTTACTACTTGTAGCTCTTTTCGAATTTACACGTTGTATTAAAAATCCTGTAATATTTTTCTCTTCTTTATATTGGGTTGCATAAAGTGTCAATAGCACATTGATTTACTTTCAAAATTAGTTAAAGTTTTCGTTTTCTAAGAATTACATTGAACTTTATTTAGTAAAGGAAATAACGAAATGATTGTAACCAGATTGCGTGGGAGATATTTTCCGCATAATAAGAAAGCTATTGAGAAAAAGATATACTGTATAAATATTGTATTTACAGATGTTTCACACGTTAATTGTTCCATACAACAATAAAAATGTTTTTTGATAATTTATTATTAATATCCGTATTTAAAACAAAGCATACACTTTCTTTTGAAAAATGTGCAGTCAAATTAAAGATATATCAAATAACGTGGAGACAAATGTTTCCCCCGGCTTTATTCTTTGAAAGGGCATATGGTTATTAAGAAACAATGTTTGCATTACAGATGGGTACTTTGCATAATTATTTGGAAACCGTTCTGTTCCTAAAGAAAATAATTAATTTAACCTACCCACGCTTCTCTTCAAATATGTATGAATAGAAGCTCTGGCAAAAGTTTAACTTATAAAGTTTTAAAAAAATCATGTTTTGCATTGGTTATCTCTGACAAGTGCTGACAATTCTTATAAAATAGATTAAGTTTTCCCATAAGAAATACTACATGAGCTTCAGTCTATATTTTTCTACCTTATATCCTTTTCTGTAATTGCTTTGACTGAAACCTTGAAGCATTGAATATTTTTTCCGGCACTCTGACATTTTTCAGTCCCTTGAATAATCACTTGTTTGGTTGAGTACATTTTTGCTTAAAAGGGAATTGGTTAAGTCTGTGCATTAGCATATTTCTTGCATTTATTATATGAATAAGGATATTAGTAGTAACTATTTTTCTTTATATTACTTGAAATGTATTATTCATTGTAAAGGTGGGGAAGTGAAAATTTGGTAATTTAGGAATCAATTGCTAAACCGGTCGTTGAAAGACTACAGAAGTTACTTTCGTATTAGATTAAGTTGTAGACATATTTAAATAACACTAGAAAGCGGTAAAATTACCACCTACGATGTTTGAACGTTTTTGGATTAACTTTCTTATGCTGAAATCGAAATCTGAGCCATAAAGTTTCTGTTGAGTACCAATTTTTTAAAATTTCATTTTATGCTAATCACAGCTTTATTTTCGTATGCTCAAGGAGAAATTCCATAACTGATATTTTTCCATGTGTTGTTTCATGATGTCAGATTTTGAAAACCAGATGTATTTAGATTGTCTTTAGTGTGTTTATAGTAAAACCGAGGGCACTAAATGTTTATTATCTTCTCCTTTCCGATAAAATAAAGTAAAATAGTAAAGTAAAGCAAAGCAAAAATGCTGTTATGATATGTATTTAATGCCTTTCCCACTAACTTCAGCAAAGTGTGTGAATGAAATATTGCTTTTTCTCTAAAATAAAAAAAAAAAGTATTATGAAAACATTTATGATGAAAATCGAGTAGTTAAAGTGCAAGGTGATTTAGTGGGAAATCTTACAAAATAGAAGTAAACGTATTTTAAATTCGGACGCGGCACACTGACATTTTGAAAACCACGTTTTCTTATTTAAGAAAAAATAAAACGATAAATACAAATTTCCTGGTTAATGTTCTGCAGGGATGTGTCCTTAATGAACGAATGGGTTCAAAAGACATAATCTTAAATAATTAAAAACTGAGCGTATGTACCTGTGTATGTAGCTATGTATGTAAGTATATATGTATGTATATCCAAGTTACTTCTCCCGAACGACAATGAACTGACCATCGAACCAGGTATCGATTTATTCGTAATCTTCCCGTCTTAATGTTTGGCTATTAATTAGCGGAAATATCAATTAAAAACTATTAATTATAACACTTAGATTTGGACATAAAATTCCTATTTTTCGAAGATTTTCCTCCGTTCAAATTATTATTCAGTGCTTCTTCTCAACTTTCCCTAACAATGTTTTTATTAAAATTTATAGCGTGAGAAAATCGTTAAGACGAAAGATCTGTTGCCATTTTTTTCTCGAATATGAACAAGTAAAATTCAAGTAAACTTTTGTTTGAAAGGGATCTCCTGTAATCTGGGGAACTAAAAATGTTTGCTACTTTTTGGTTATTTTTTCGCAATCTGCAGCAAAATTTTATTGATTTGTTTTTCTTTCTTTTTTTTTTTGTTCAAGCCTGAGCGTTGAACACGCGTCACTTGACATAACTTTTATTTTCTAGGTGCACCGTGCAAAGTCGGGCGACTGGCGAAGCACCTAGTCTTTAATATGAACGGAGCAGTAAGATTTGCTAATAAATATGTTGTAACCATCCCGAAACTTTCTCCTTTATCTATCTGGTCAATTTCCTTATTTTTCTTCGCAATTAAATAAATCTGTAAATAGAAACAACTGTTTTTACAAAGAGAATTTAGTGGTTTGATATTGAGAACAAACATATCGCCACTATTCGGCACTGAAAAAAACTCTTCTACTAAAAAAAAAAAAAATCATGTGAGCTGATATGGCTGTATAAATAATTTAAATTCAGAGTTGCCGTTTCGGACATTGCGTAAGCAGTTCAAGGGGGTTCGCGAGGAGTAGCAAAGTATCCCCAATGTAGAGAAAGAAAACTCAATAGTCTGAAGACAAAGTTACAAAGAAATGAAAAATGAAGCATAAAGCGTATTTCTTAAAAAAAAAAAAAAAAAAAAAAAAAAAAACCGCATTAGTATCTAAATTAATTTTGTTTAGGAAATGCGGTACCTACTGTTTGTATTTCCATTAACCATGAATGCCTTCACTTAAGATAGATTATTCCGAGTTTTCATATAGTTTCTAGCAATTCATTTTAACTGATGAGTCTAATGCATTATATCAATTTTGACATGATCATTAAGTGGAGGATTAAAACAGATGGGAGTGCTTGCGGCAGACGTTCAATAACTCAAATACATCTCATTTGAATAATAAAGCGATTCTGCAGTATAAGTAATAGGGTAAGGGTCCCATAGCTGATGAAGGCGGCTAATGGTTCAATAGAGAAGTATTTAGGTGGAACATGTTTCTTATAAAAGGTTATTAATTCCCTCTTTTAGGAAGCAAGAGTTACACTCCGCAAAATATTTATTAGACGAGGTTTCGTATATAGCTTTAAATGGTTGAGTATTGAATAAAATAGTCTAGTTAAATTTGTCGACTAGTTAAATTTGTTACGCTTACTAATTATTTAAAGATAAAAAGAAATCTGGCATTAAAAGTTTTAATTGAAGATTGTTTCTAATTTAGTGCTTCAGTCGTTTTGGATCAATTCCAACCATGAAGGTTAATGGTATACCATTTCATATTTTTTATAATATTTGTTTTCAGAAGATATTGTAGAAGATCCAATGTTGCACTATGCTGTCAAGGTTATAGAATCGGTTTTCTACTACGGAGCCAGAAAATTCAAAATTTAATAAAAAAAAAATATAAAAAAAAATACCGATTTTATCTTTTATACGACTTTAATGAGCAGATATTAATTAAAACGTCAATTAACACATTTGTTTCACTCTTAATATTCTTACTGCCAAGTCGTTCTTTAAAACGGACACTCGACCATTGATCGGCTGGGTGAAATCAGTCTGCGGCAGGTTGATGAGCATGTCACAGAAGGCGGCAAGTCGATCGCCGCAGGTGGCGAACGGGGGTAGGCGAGCAAAGTGACCGGGGACGGAGCCCCATACTTCTGAAGTTTTGTCTTCAATTGAATACGGATTTGAACCTGCATAAATCCCTTATCCTTTACATTGCATTGATTTTATTCACATTCTTTTCAGGGCTTAACTCAAGCAAAGTTTACTTTGAAAAAAGTGTTTTTCCGGTAAAATTTAGTTTTTTCTGGAAAAAAAAAGATATTGATTAATTGAACAGTAAAACTTTATTTAAAAAAATTCATTTCGAAATTTCCATATTACTAATTCCCATTATTTAATATTTTTCGAAATAAAAATACATAACGTGATACGATGTAAATAATCTTTATGATAAGCAAACTGGAGGGTACGGCCATAAAATCTTTATCTTTATTACCGCGTCCTAATCACTATTTATTTTTTATGGACATATATTCCAAAAAATCACTAGTCATAATATGACGGGTGCAATTTATTTGGCCATTTCCATTCCATTCCATCTCTTGAAATATGAAACCCAACGAGTAGGGTACTATCGCTATTCGTGATTGCGGAAAGCACAATTTGAATTCAAGACGTAAAACATTATTTGTTTATTATTATGGACTCGAAACCATTTCATCAGTAATACTGAACAAGAAAAATATTCCTTTATCTTTCTGCATGAATTTATACAATATATGTATATACAGGGTGTTCCGTTTTAACCTGAAGAACCTTTATTTTCGCAACCGTTAGTCCTAGATGTTTACTTCCAATTGCAAAAATGTTCAAAATTAGATGCAGAATTAAGATCTTGAAAGTTTAAAGCAAAAATAAAAAAATGCCAAAATATACAAAATTTAACTTTTTATACGGGCCCTAGATCCCGTAACTAATGTTTAGAGAAATAATCTCCATTGAAAGCTATTACTGACACAAAAAAAATTGACATTTGTGTGACCAAAACTCAAGGAGATATTCCAGTTCAAAATTTCTAGGGACCATACATAAGATGAGAATGGAACTTATCGCCCTTTCAAAAGAATGTCAGGTCGTCGAAGTAAGAAAAACTAAAGGTATTTATATTTTTCATTGCTATTCAAAAAGAAATGCAAATGTTGTGCCATGATACTCAAAAATACGCTACAAAACCTCGAACAATTTGAAAAACCACACTGGTGAGTGAAAAGTGGTGTAAATCCCAAAACGTTGCGTTTCCTAACTCGGTGAATATTAGTCGTACTAATTTCAAACTTTTTGTGTTGGAACTATTTCTCAATGAAGATTATTTCCCTGAATATAAGTTAGGGGACCTAGGGCCCGTGTAAAAAGTTATTTTTTTTATTTTTTTGACTCATTTTTATTTTTGCTCCAAACTTTCAATATCCTAACTCGGCATCTGATTTTGAAAATTTTTGCATATGGAAGTATACATCAACGACTAACGGTTGCGAAAGTAAAGGTCTTTTGCTGGTTAAAATGAAACACTCTATAGAGCCTGCTTTCATGAGTTTTAAAATAAAAACAGGAATAAAGGAGTGGTCTCCAGTTTTGAAAGATATTTTCGTGACTTCATAAAAATGCTTACTTTAATCTACTACGGACTCACCAAAATAAATAAAAGCAAAAAATGCTTACAAAACTAACAATGCATATTTTTTCATCTTTACTCTATGTGCAAATTTTCTGCCCTACGGTCTAAAATAGGTTGATTCTTTTGAAACGTGACTAACAGTTTTGCATTTCGTAGTGTAAGCACTTCAGAAACTGAACGTTGAAAATAAAACTAATTTAACGCATTTAAACTGGAAATTCTTCCTGAGGAAACTAAAAACTGATGTTCTTTGAAAGAAACACTGCAGTAACTATTTCAGTAGTTTTTTATGCAAAGTAGTTCCATTAAAATGGTTTTTACCATTTGAAAAACAAGAGAAATTTTTAGAAAGTCTCTCTATTAGTGTTACATAAACAAATCTTGCTGTTTTTGGGACACTTCAATGTTAAATATTCGTTTTGTTAAAATGCATGTCTTTTTTTTATGCTTTCATTTTAATAGAAAATGAATCCATTAACTTAGGAATTATAATATGTATACTTTGAATTGCATTTTTTGAATCTTAATGTATATAATAGCCAGTGACCGAATAACACTCTTGACGTCATCAACAATGAAACTCGCACCACGGCATAATACTTTGATAATATGTTTCGGCAATTTTTAACATGCAGCGAAAGGCTTTTTTTGTGACAAGGCGGAACTGGATCCGGTAACTTAACTGTTTTACTGGTAAGACGATTTCATTTCAAGGGAATGAAGACGCAAAAAAGTGGTCAACAATGACCGCCATCTTCTGGAGTTTAATGTTAACCCCTTCAGACCTGGTGTTTGGTATACCGGACATATACTTTAAACAGCTGCTAATCATTTAATAATTGATTTAATTAGTTGATTTTTTTTGTAGTTGACTCTTTACATTCTACTTATTATAATCTGTGAAATATTTTTTTTTGTTTTGGGATTGACAACACTGACATATAAGGATTGAGAGGTAGAGAGTGGCTCATTTTTCCAACCATGGATTTTCATCTGAAAAACGAGTTTTTTTTTCTGATTTCTTCAAAAATATATAATCTTTAATTAATCGTTTCAAACACTTCTACTATGTTTTATAATTGTTTGTAGAACATTTGATAATGAAGTTCGTTCGGTATTTTATCGTTTTTGTATATGAAATATTGATTTCAAAAATATAAGTCCGGAATTTGGAAGTGCCATAATTCTTTTAATTTTTCTCCTACAAACTCAAAACTTTGTCTATAAGATAAGTAGGGGAATAATGAGAGTTCTGCAACAGGAGGCGGTGGCGGTAGTATGCATCTGCAATCCGCCTCCCCCTCCCACTCTTCCTCCCACCGCCTCCTCCACTTCCTCCCCACCCCCTCCCGACCTTGGGGTTGACCCTCCCCACGACGGGGGCCGCCGCGAGAACCCGTAGAAGGTGACGAGGGTTTTTCCCGCGTTTTAGATATTTTTCCCGCGTTTTCGGACTTAGAATATTTTGAACTTGTTGTCATGGTATCCACAAAGTTTTTACTTTTTGGATGGCAACACTTGTTTGAGTTTCGGTTTTGGAATGGCAACACTTGTTGTCATGACAACCAGAGTTTTTAGTTTTCGGTTGGCAACACTTGTTGCTATGTTTTAACTTATGCTATGTTTAACGTCGGTGGCGCCATCTATTGAGAGGTTGATTTTTTATTTCCGGACTTTGAATATTTCTGCGAATTTAATTATTTTTATTTTTACAGAGTGTTGAAGTTGGGAATCGAACACCCAAACTTTGAGTTAGCAAAAACGTATGCTAACCACTATGCTATATTTTTCATTACTCTTTCAGTCTTAATGTGAATCTGTACCATGACAACGAATATTACAATTAAATTAATTTTAAAACCATCAGTTAATTTACTCTTTAGTACTAATCATGGCATATCATTAACTGAATTTCAGCTCATAATTGAAACTATCATCATTATTATTATTTTTCATAATAACAAAGTTTTCACTTAAGTAAAGATTTATTTAAATACAACCCATTCGAGATTTTAGATTTGGTTCAATGCTTTGTGGACTTGAAATATATTTTAAACTTTGATTTTCTTTTTCATGCATTTCAAACTTTATCATTTTTATTTTTTCTAACTTGTTAAATTTTCTTAACTAATTTCATTTTTCTTTGTCAAATTTACAAATATTTTTTCTAACTTGTAAAAATTTCGAAGAAATAATTTTCTTAACTAATTTTTTTTGACTTTCATACAACAAAATATTTTTTCTTACTTGTTAAATTTTCAAAGAAATAATTAACTTAAATATTCTTTCACACATTTTGAACTTTAACGTTTTTTCCTGTCATTTAGCACTTTGATTTTTTTTTTTCACTATTTTAGCGTTTTTCAATTATTTTCAGTCTTTAACTATTTTCTTAACTTTTTAGTCTTTAACTAATTTCAAGCATTTCAGACTTAGATTATTTTTTCGTGATTTCGATTTTTTTTTTTTAGTATATTTTAGAGTTTGATCATTTTCTCGCTTGTTTTTACTTTATCGTTTTTTTTTTTCCCGATATTTTTAAACTTAGAAATTTTTCACAAGTAGTGACAGGAATCGAACCTTCAAATTTTTCAAAACGTTATCATGTCTTCAATTTTTGCAATCATGTCAAACTTGCAATCAATTTACTCGTAGTAGTAATTAACACTTATCATTAACAAATTTTCTCAGATTTTAAAAAAATCAACTTAATTAATTTTTTCCAGTAAGCAAATTGCGCACTCAAGTTACATTCCAACACTGCATATATGTTTCAAGAGTTTCATTGAATTTATCACATTCCATTTCATTAACTCTAATAATTACTTTTTCATTAATACTTAACTTAATCATTTTATCATACATTTATTCCAGTTACAAAATTATGCTTAAAAGTTATTTATTTTTCTTAGCACAAGAGATTTTAACATGTTCCTACTAAAATGCTTTTCACTCTAGTTTGAGTTTACTAAAATAGCAACTCATTTACGATTTAGATTCATTTAATCGTCTTTGATTCTTTTTTCATTGTTAATATTTTAAATTATCACATACGTTATTATTTTTATACATTTATCCATTTAATTTTCGAAAATCTACAATCAATTTACTTTTCGTATTAATTAACACTTATCACTATCAAATATTTTCATGAATTTTAAAAAATTATCTTCTTAAATAATTTTTTACTGTAACCAAATTTCCCACTCAAGTTATATTTTATCACTACATATGCTTTTCATGAGTTTCACTTAATTTATCGCATTTCATTTAATTAACTCTAATAATTATTTTTTATCATCGATATTTAAGTTAATCATATTTTCCTTTCTTTATTTTTTTTTCATGCAAACACTCTTGATGGAATAAAACAAAATTTTCAACTTTCATGAATTAAATCCCCTCTGAATATTTTATTTTACTTTACCATACTTTACTATTTTACTTACTGCGTTTTACTATTTATCATTCATTACAGCTTTTCCAAAATATTACTTTACAACCAACCAATTTCATTAACAGAATTTTCATTACAATTTATAAATTTCACTTTTATTTAATTATTTTTACCTACGGTAAAATAAAACACATAACACAAAAATGTTAAACATCAATGAAGTACCCAAGAAATGTTAAAATTATAAGTCGAGTATCAAAACTTCATGTCAGCAAATTTTAAAAATAGACTTACCGAAAAATAACTTCTACTGAAATTCATTTCAAAACTTGGAATCAATTTACTCTTAGCATTAATAAACACTTATCATTAAGAAATTTTCATGGATTTTAAAAATCAACTTATTTAATTTTTTTCCAGTAAGCAAATTTCGCACTCAAGTTACATTTCATCACTTTATATGCTTTTCAAGAGTTTCATTTAATTTATCACATTTTATTTAATCAACTCTATTAATTATTTTTTTTATTAGTATTTAACTTAGTCATTTTATCGCATAGTGTTTTACTTTATTATTTTTTTTTTTTCATACAAGCACTCTTGTTAGAATAAAACAAAATTTTCAACCTTCATGAATTAGAATCACTTTGGCTATTTCATTTTCCCAATAATATTTTACTTTAACAACTAATTTCTTTAACAAAATCGATATCATTTATTTTAGTCTTTATCCTTTTCGAACGATACATTCAAATGGACAGCTATACGTTAAATTAAGAAACTTAATCTAAATTTTGACAAATTAAGTTATAGCTAAATACTGACTAAAATTAAGTACAAAAGACTAACCTTTTTGGGGTGAAATCCCTCAAGTACCAGCTATCGCGAAGTTATTTAAAAACAGTGAATGAAATTGTAATAAGTGGATTGTTAATTATAACTCAATCTCACAAAATTACAATTACATGCATGTTTTATTTGAAATCGCTGCATACGGCTGGCTGCCCATCGTCGATTTGCAGAACGCATGCCGTGATATCGCAAATCAACTCGGCTGTTGAAAGAAACTACCGTAATCCCACAGCACTTCGGATCGTCCACACACACGCATCGAGGCGAATTGAGAAAATGACTTTATCAATATTGCTATCTACCCCTTTACCGATAACAGATAACAAACCCCACGTGCTAGTATTATTATTCACCACCTGGCCTACGTCTTTCAAGTGATGTCACTGTTTCTGACCAATTGAAATTAGTTCACGTTTCTCAAATATCAAGCACATAGATCGGCAATAGCCTGATGTCAGGTTTTTCCAAACAAAATTTTAGATTTTAATTCGTAGTTTCGAATTAATTTCTTTTTCATTTCAAACTTATAAAAAAAAATTTCCAGCTTGTAAGAATATTTCTTTCAAAAACAGATTTTTGATTCAAAACAGTATTTTTTCAAACTTGTAATATTTTTCTACTTAGAAAATGAAATCAAAAATTTTTGTTTTCTTTAATCATATAAAATGTTTTTAAGAAATAATTTCTCAAACTTGTAATATTTTTCCACTAATTAAAAAAAAAATCAATTTTTTTTTTCAATCATATAAAAATAAATTTTTAATCTTACAACAGTAAATTTTTCCGCAAAAATATTTTTTTCAAATCAAAATAATAATAATATTTTTGTAACATATTGTTTTTTTTCCTTTCAATCTTTTTTTTTTTTTTTCAAAAATTTTCAAACTTACGAAATAAAATTTTTTCAACTGAATCTTCAAACGAAATGCTTTAATTAAATTTAAAACTCAATATCACTTTACTCTTAGTATTAATAACCAATAGCACTTAACCATTTACTCTTTGCACTCTAAGTATTAATTAACACACACGCATTAGAAATAATAATAATAATGTTTAAGATACTTACAAATCACTTACTCAAGCTTTCAAATATCCATCTAGCATGTTATTGTTCATTCGTGTGAGGGAACTTGTAATAAAACTTTACTTATCAACCGAAATTATAAGCGAAAATATCGCATTTTTTAGCACTTAATATAATCCTACAATTAACAAATTGGTTTTAACTTTGAATTTAAGAAAAATAAAAACTATTACACACTTAGTAACATATCTATCGATGTATATTATTTCATGACAAATCACAAATAGGTGAGGATCTTTTATCGATCATGTGACCAACTAAGTTAAGAAAGAGCGTTCTTATCTCATATGAGAATTTATAAGTCTTTAATATTTCTCTTTAATGTAAGTGTATTGATACGTACGAGTTTGTGTATGTGAATATAACTGTGTATTGTTTTCAAACCATTGTCATGTTTAAGCTTTACGGTTCTAATTTTGACTTTCCACTTAGCATTATTTGAAGTCCTTCGCATGCATTAAACTATAGAAATATTACAAAAATTATATTTTCATTCAGTCTTAATTACAAAACCATACAATAAGATGAAGACAACACCGATAGTATAAAGATTACTTACAATAAAGTGCATATAAAAAATATATGTAAGAGTGATTTCAAAGTATAATCCATCAACCATATTCAACAACTCAATCAAAACACAAGTCTCTTTTAAAATGATAAACACAATTTATTCACACACACAGTAAAAGACAATTAAAAAAACTTTCATCTTTAAGTAAAACTCTTCAAAACTTTCAAGCGTATTTTTAACATCGATTGCATCAAATAAATCAGACACATGACATTTTAAACATGGACTATCAACATTCAAAGCAACGAAGTCACGAGTCAAGTTTTCCCAATTAACATTAAAAAGAGCCCGTTCGAAAAAAAAGTGTCGAACTTTCGACCCCTTGTTAATGATTCACATTCATGCACTCTCATGTAAAAAATGAATCCATTTTTACAATCCACACATTCTTTTTTAGAAAGGTAGTTTATGTTGCATATGAGCTCATCAAATAGTCACTTACGTAGAGAATCAGCCAGTTTACGAACTTCTTGTGATGTATATGTGCTGATTTTATCACATCGACAATCACAGGGATATTTTTTCTCAATTTCCGAAAGGATGTACTCTTTTAGAGTATAAGTCATAAGTTTGTCTTTGACACTACGTGAGATACAAGGGGATGCGTAGCACAATTTGTCAATCTGGCTTTCCAAAAGTAGAACTCTATCAGGCATCAACTGGAACACTTCTCGTTTCAGTTTGAACAATCTTTGCACACTAACACAGATGTTACCATTCGCACTCGACTCTCCTTTTTTATAACAAAAGCGAAATCACGGTCTTCGATTAATTTTTGATTTACATTTTTACGTAGGCTTGAAATAAGTGATCTCCACACATCTGGTTCTAAGGAAATACCATCCATAGTTGGTCGAAAAATACCATCTTTCCCACACGTATATCTTCTAATATGCACGCGTGTACGTTTCCGAAAAGTATTCACCTAAAGTGAAAATACAATCACCCAAGTGTATCATATCATCAGGCTGTGGAGAAGCCTCAATGTTCATTTTCATGTTCGTTGCATCCCATCTGTTCATCTTCAGGCTTCAAAGTTTCAGAATGATTTTCACCAGCGTTAGTCATTCTTAACTCTCATAGGATTAGGAGTCACAATACTAAAACAACTTCCTGTGAACTTAAAAAATAAATCAAACTAGGTTTTAACACTAGCTGGTGAAGAAAAATCCTAAGTACATAGAATAAAATTTCACGATCTCTTTCAAAGCTCAGAATCACCCTGAAAATGATTCTCCAAACATCCACTATAAACCAATGAATATTCACTTTAACCAATGAGAAGTGTACATAAATCTCTTGCTACTGACGTCATAGAATATCACATGAACTTTTGAGCAGAATTGAGTTGTTTTACACAGTATTCAGATTTTTAGAAAATGCCAACACTTTGACTTCCAAATTCATCCTGACCTACTACGAGTAATTTTAAGATGGTAGCAGGTTTTCACATCACATCGAATGCCGATGACGTTTTCGCATCTCACGCATGACATGATCAATCACGTGTAATTGATCATGTCAATTTGCATGTATTTTCACTTTATGTGAATACTTTTCGGAAACGTACACGCGTGCATATTAGAAGATATACGTGTGGGAAAGATGGTATTTTTCGACCAACTATGGATGGTATTTCCTTAGAACCAGATGTGTGGAGATCACTTATTTCAAGCCTACGTAAAAATGTAAATCAAAAATTAATCGAAGACCGTGATTTCGCTTTTGTTATAAAAAAGGAGAGTCGAGTGCGAATGGTAACATCTGTGTTAGTGTGCAAAGATTGTTCAAACTGAAACGAGAAGTGTTCCAGTTGATGCCTGATAGAGTTCTACTTTTGGAAAGCCAGATTGACAAATTGTGCTACGCATCCCCTTGTATCTCACGTAGTGTCAAAGACAAACTTATGACTTATACTCTAAAAGAGTACATCCTTTCGGAAATTGAGAAAAAATATCCCTGTGATTGTCGATGTGATAAAATCAGCACATATACATCACAAGAAGTTCGTAAACTGGCTGATTCTCTACGTAAGTGACTATTTGATGAGCTCATATGCAACATAAACTACCTTTCTAAAAAAGAATGTGTGGATTGTAAAAATGGATTCATTTTTTACATGAGAGTGCATGAATGTGAATCATTAACAAGGGGTCGAAAGTTCGACACTTTTTTTTCGAACGGGCTCTTTTTAAAGTTAATTGGGAAAACTTGACTCGTGACTTCGTTGCTTTGAATGTTGATAGTCCATGTTTAAAATGTCATGTGTCTGATTTATTTGATGCAATCGATGTTAAAAATACGCTTGAAAGTTTTGAAGAGTTTTACTTAAAGATGAAAGTTTTTTTAATTGTCTTTTACTGTGTGTGTGAATAAATTGTGTTTATCATTTTAAAAGAGACTTGTGTTTTGATTGAGTTGTTGAATATGGTTGATGGATTATACTTTGAAATCACTCTTACATATATTTTTTATATGCACTTTATTGTAAGTAATCTTTATACTATCGGTGTTGTCTTCATCTTATTGTATGGTTTTGTAATTAAGACTGAATGAAAATATAATTTTTGTAATATTTCTATAGTTTAATGCATGCGAAGGACTTCAAATAATGCTAAGTGGAAAGTCAAAATTAGAACCGTAAAGCTTAAACATGACAATGGTTTGAAAACAATACACAGTTATATTCACATACACAAACTCGTACGTATCAATACACTTACATTAAAGAGAAATATTAAAGACTTATAAATTCTCATATGAGATAAGAACGCTCTTTCTTAACTTAGTTGGTCACATGATCGATAAAAGATCCTCACCTATTTGTGATTTGTCATGAAATAATATACATCGATAGATATGTTACTAAGTGTGTAATAGTTTTTATTTTTCTTAAATTCAAAGTTAAAACCAATTTGTTAATTGTAGGATTATATTAAGTGCTAAAAAATGCGATATTTTCGCTTATAATTTCGGTTGATAAGTAAAGTTTTATTACAAGTTCCCTCACACGAATGAACAATAACATGCTAGATGGATATTTGAAAGCTTGAGTAAGTGATTTGTAAGTATCTTAAACATTATTATTATTATTTCTAATGCGTGTGTGTTAATTAATACTTAGAGTGCAAAGAGTAAATGGTTAAGTGCTATTGGTTATTAATACTAAGAGTAAAGTGATATTGAGTTTTAAATTTAATTAAAGCATTTCGTTTGAAGATTCAGTTGAAAAAATTTTATTTCGTAAGTTTGAAAATTTTTGAAAAAAAAAAAAAAAAAAAGATTGAAAGGAAAAAAAAACAATATGTTACAAAAATATTATTATTATTTTGATTTGAAAAAAATATTTTTGCGGAAAAATTTACTGTTGTAAGATTAAAAATTTATTTTTATATGATTGAAAAAAAAAATTGATTTTTTTTTAATTAGTGGAAAAATATTACAAGTTTGAGAAATTATTTCTTAAAAACATTTTATATGATTAAAGAAAACAAAAATTTTTGATTTCATTTTCTAAGTAGAAAAATATTACAAGTTTGAAAAAATACTGTTTTGAATCAAAAATCTGTTTTTGAAAGAAATATTCTTACAAGCTGGAAATTTTTTTTTATAAGTTTGAAATGAAAAAGAAATTAATTCGAAACTACGAATTAAAATCTAAAATTTTGTTTGGAAAAACCTGACATCAGGCTATTGCCGATCTATGTGCTTGATATTTGAGAAACGTGAACTAATTTTAATTGGTCAGAAACAGTGACATCACTTGAAAGACGTAGGCCAGGTGGTGAATAATACTAGCACGTGGGGTTTGTTATCTGTTATCGGTAAAGGGGTAGATAGCAATATTGATAAAGTCATTTTCTCAATTCGCCTCGATGCGTGTGTGTGGACGATCCGAAGTGCTGTGGGATTACGGTAGTTTCTTTCAACAGCCGAGTTGATTTGCGATATCACGGCATGCGTTCTGCAAATCGACGATGGGCAGCCAGCCGTATGCAGCGATTTCAAATAAAACATGCATGTAATTGTAATTTTGTGAGATTGAGTTATAATTAACAATCCACTTATTACAATTTCATTCACTGTTTTTAAATAACTTCGCGATAGCTGGTACTTGAGGGATTTCACCCCAAAAAGGTTAGTCTTTTGTACTTAATTTTAGTCAGTATTTAGCTATAACTTAATTTGTCAAAATTTAGATTAAGTTTCTTAATTTAACGTATAGCTGTCCATTTGAATGTATCGTTCGAAAAGGATAAAGACTAAAATAAATGATATCGATTTTGTTAAAGAAATTAGTTGTTAAAGTAAAATATTATTGGGAAAATGAAATAGCCAAAGTGATTCTAATTCATGAAGGTTGAAAATTTTGTTTTATTCTAACAAGAGTGCTTGTATGAAAAAAAAAAAAAATAATAAAGTAAAACACTATGCGATAAAATGACTAAGTTAAATACTAATAAAAAAAATAATTAATAGAGTTGATTAAATAAAATGTGATAAATTAAATGAAACTCTTGAAAAGCATATAAAGTGATGAAATGTAACTTGAGTGCGAAATTTGCTTACTGGAAAAAAATTAAATAAGTTGATTTTTAAAATCCATGAAAATTTCTTAATGATAAGTGTTTATTAATGCTAAGAGTAAATTGATTCCAAGTTTTGAAATGAATTTCAGTAGAAGTTATTTTTCGGTAAGTCTATTTTTAAAATTTGCTGACATGAAGTTTTGATACTCGACTTATAATTTTAACATTTCTTGGGTACTTCATTGATGTTTAACATTTTTGTGTTATGTGTTTTATTTTACCGTAGGTAAAAATAATTAAATAAAAGTGAAATTTATAAATTGTAATGAAAATTCTGTTAATGAAATTGGTTGGTTGTAAAGTAATATTTTGGAAAAGCTGTAATGAATGATAAATAGTAAAACGCAGTAAGTAAAATAGTAAAGTATGGTAAAGTAAAATAAAATATTCAGAGGGGATTTAATTCATGAAAGTTGAAAATTTTGTTTTATTCCATCAAGAGTGTTTGCATGAAAAAAAAATAAAGAAAGGAAAATATGATTAACTTAAATATCGATGATAAAAAATAATTATTAGAGTTAATTAAATGAAATGCGATAAATTAAGTGAAACTCATGAAAAGCATATGTAGTGATAAAATATAACTTGAGTGGGAAATTTGGTTACAGTAAAAAATTATTTAAGAAGATAATTTTTTAAAATTCATGAAAATATTTGATAGTGATAAGTGTTAATTAATACGAAAAGTAAATTGATTGTAGATTTTCGAAAATTAAATGGATAAATGTATAAAAATAATAACGTATGTGATAATTTAAAATATTAACAATGAAAAAAGAATCAAAGACGATTAAATGAATCTAAATCGTAAATGAGTTGCTATTTTAGTAAACTCAAACTAGAGTGAAAAGCATTTTAGTAGGAACATGTTAAAATCTCTTGTGCTAAGAAAAATAAATAACTTTTAAGCATAATTTTGTAACTGGAATAAATGTATGATAAAATGATTAAGTTAAGTATTAATGAAAAAGTAATTATTAGAGTTAATTAAATGGAATGTGATAAATTCAATGAAACTCTTGAAACATATATGCAGTGTTGGAATGTAACTTGAGTGCGCAATTTGCTTACTGGAAAAAATTAATTAAGTTGATTTTTTTAAAATCTGAGAAAATTTGTTAATGATAAGTGTTAATTACTACTACGAGTAAATTGATTGCAAGTTTGACATGATTGCAAAAATTGAAGACATGATAACGTTTTGAAAAATTTGAAGGTTCGATTCCTGTCACTACTTGTGAAAAATTTCTAAGTTTAAAAATATCGGGGAAAAAAAAAAACGATAAAGTAAAAACAAGCGAGAAAATGATCAAACTCTAAAATATACTAAAAAAAAAAAATCGAAATCACGAAAAAATAATCTAAGTCTGAAATGCTTGAAATTAGTTAAAGACTAAAAAGTTAAGAAAATAGTTAAAGACTGAAAATAATTGAAAAACGCTAAAATAGTGAAAAAAAAAAAAAATCAAAGTGCTAAATGACAGGAAAAAACGTTAAAGTTCAAAATGTGTGAAAGAATATTTAAGTTAATTATTTCTTTGAAAATTTAACAAGTAAGAAAAAATATTTTGTTGTATGAAAGTCAAAAAAAATTAGTTAAGAAAATTATTTCTTCGAAATTTTTACAAGTTAGAAAAAATATTTGTAAATTTGACAAAGAAAAAAGAAATTAGTTAAGAAAATTTAACAAGTTAGAAAAAATAAAAATGATAAAGTTTGAAATGCATGAAAAAGAAAATCAAAGTTTAAAATATATTTCAAGTCCACAAAGCATTGAACCAAATCTAAAATCTCGAATGGGTTGTATTTAAATAAATCTTTACTTAAGTGAAAACTTTGTTATTATGAAAAATAATAATAATGATGATAGTTTCAATTATGAGCTGAAATTCAGTTAATGATATGCCATGATTAGTACTAAAGAGTAAATTAACTGATGGTTTTAAAATTAATTTAATTGTAATATTCGTTGTCATGGTACAGATTCACATTAAGACTGAAAGAGTAATGAAAAATATAGCATAGTGGTTAGCATACGTTTTTGCTAACTCAAAGTTTGGGTGTTCGATTCCCAACTTCAACACTCTGTAAAAATAAAAATAATTAAATTCGCAGAAATATTCAAAGTCCGGAAATAAAAAATCAACCTCTCAATAGATGGCGCCACCGACGTTAAACATAGCATAAGTTAAAACATAGCAACAAGTGTTGCCAACCGAAAACTAAAAACTCTGGTTGTCATGACAACAAGTGTTGCCATTCCAAAACCGAAACTCAAACAAGTGTTGCCATCCAAAAAGTAAAAACTTTGTGGATACCATGACAACAAGTTCAAAATATTCTAAGTCCGAAAACGCGGGAAAAATATCTAAAACGCGGGAAAAACCCTCGTCACCTTCTACGGGTTCTCGCGGCGGCCCCCGTCGTGGGGAGGGTCAACCCCAAGGTCGGGAGGGGGTGGGGAGGAAGTGGAGGAGGCGGTGGGAGGAAGAGTGGGAGGGGGAGGCGGATTGCAGATGCATACTACCGCCACCGCCTCCTGTTGCAGAACTCTCATTATTCCCCTACTAAGATACCCTTTACCATAGTACACTGTGTACTAAATATCAACATTTTTGCTCCAATATTTCATAATTCCGACTGAAGGGGTTAATAAAATGGATTTGAGGTTAATCTTTGAACAATTAAAATATCTCCAGACATTGTCATCGCACCATGGCATGATGATTTGTTTATATGTTTTGGTCATGTTTAACATGCAGGTGAAATGCTTTATTGTGACAAGGCGGAACTTGATCCGGTAACTCAACTGTTTTACTGGTAAGACTCATTTTTGGATAATAAAAAGATGAAAAAGTTGTCAACAATTAATAACGCTATTTACTAGAACTTAGGGTTAATCCACTGGAGTTAGGGTTAAAATGTCAACCATCAAAATATCACTAAACAGGCGATTGCTTCATTCAAATGTAGAAGCAATTTTCACCCGTCATATTTTGACGGGCGATTTTATAGTACAATAGTGTAGAAATGAAATTAAAGCTAAATAAGTTGTAATTGAATATGGATAGTGATGCACGTTTTTTGACACAGAATTTGCCAAAAATGTTTTGACACGTAATTTGCCCTCGTCTTCCAGTTATCGAAAAACGAGGCTTACACTGCCAAAATTTCAAGAAAAGTTGCCAAATTTTGGGATTTTTAGAGAGTAATAGATAACTCATCAAATTAGCAGAATTTTTCATTGCAACCTCTAACTAATGTTGTAAGTGCCAAGCTTAATAAAAACAAAATTGATGTGATGACTCCTATTCATGCCCGAATCCAAGAATGGCTCAGGAAAGAAGGGAGTTAAATACAACCAAAAAATATACATATCTTTAAAAAAAAAAACCGGAAAAAATTAATTTCAATTTTGTCATTTTGAATTCAAATTATGTTTTTCTCAATCACGAGTGTGTGTTTGTATGTAGGCGTGTGTGTTTGTGTGTAGGGGGTATCTTTGTGTAAGCATGTGTGTTTGTGTCTGTGTGCAGGCATGAGTGTTTGTGTGCGTGGGGGCGGGGTATGTGTATGTGTGTAGGCATATGTGTTTGTGTCTGTGTGCAGACATGAATGTGTGGGTAGTTGTGTGTATGTGTAGATGTCTTTATGTATGCGTGTGTGTATGTGTTTGTGTATGTGAGTAGGAGTATGTGTTTGTGTGTGTATGTGTTTGTGCGTATATGTGTGTGCGTGAGTGTGTGTAGTTGTGTATGTGTAGATGTCTGTATGTATGCGTGTGTGTAAGTGTTTGTGTGTAGGTGTATGTGTTTGTGTGTGTGCATGTGTGTAGTTGTGTATGTATGCGCGTGTGTGTAGTTGTGTATGTATGCAAGTGTGTGTAGGATATTGATTTTGCTATAGGAGCAGCATCGTGAGGAGCCGGTCGACGGTGATGCTGCAGAGGGTGCTGGCGGGAAAATAAAATGATAGCACATCAAAACAGTCAAATAAAAGCAATAAGCAATCGTGATTGCTCAAAAAAAAAAAAAATTTTTCAAATCTTCCAAGTTTCCGACGCAGTTTTTTTCTTTTTTTTTTTTGGAGTCATCTGGTACGATATTTAGTTGTAAAAGCTTTGTCCTTGGAAGAGATATGTCTTTTTTGTTTGCGTCCAACTTCCTTCTTCCACAAGCCATTCTTGGGTTCGGGGCATGAACGGGGGTCATCCCATCCGATGTATTTTTCCAGGAAACTGGATGCTTACAACATTAGTTAGAGGCTATAAGTGAGAACTTATCAAACTATTAAGTTGCTGCATTTTCTTTGACGTTGATTTGCAATCAGCCTTTGTCTTCTTTATTAATTGTTTTTCTGCTTTCAGGCAGTTTTTCCTAATGTTACATTTTTCATCATTCTTAACTTCGGAGTTTCCTTTGGCTAACCGTAAATTAATGGAAAATTGAGTAGTTGGAGGATTTTTTGCCTCTACACAGAAACTAAATTGTTGAAAGAATGTTTAATGTGTCAAAAACTGTTCTCTCCCCCCCCAAAAAAAGATAAAAAAATATAATGAAATAAGATAAATAAATAAATAAAAATAAAAACAAGTAAGCAAAAGTTTAAATGATTGAATACATTTTTAATAAATCCAAAACAAATGCATACGGGATTATGAGAGGAAAAAATATGTATTTGTCGGTCTGTCCTCTTGAATGATTAATAGGTATGAACCGATTCATACAAATATTTTTTTGTTTGGAAAATCTCGCACACCCTACGTTTAATATTTAGGATTGTAGTATCCTTTTTAATACTGCAAATCAATCATTATTGCTGAATAAGAAACAAAAACACATAAAAAATTAATTTAGCTCAAAATAATTAAGAAAACTGCATCAACCTGCGGAAGTCGGGTCCGTGAAATAACCGCAGCAGATAGTGTACAGGGAAGGAGCCCCCAAGTAGATATACAGCGTTTTTCGTTTTAACCTGCTAGACCTCATTTTTCGCAACTGTTAGCCCTAGATGCATACTTCCAATAGCGAAAATGTTCAAAATCATATGCATAGTTAAGATATTGAAAGTTTGTAACAAAAATAAAAATAAGTCAAAAAATTTAAATTTTTATACAGGCCCTAGGTCCTCTAACTTATATTTAGGGAAATAATCCCCATCGAAAAATAACTGCAACACAAAACGTTTGACATTAGTACATACAATATGCCAAAATATATATATTTACATCTAGCTTGAAGCACCCCGTCTATATTTTTCAATTTCAACTCATATTGCTACAGTAATTTTCCCTGTGTAAAATCGTAATATTTTAAGAATCACATCAAATTTGCACTAAGTGTATGTTCAATACGACTGTGGTCAAAATTTACTCAAACAAATTTAGCAGAGGATCTCCAAAATCTGAGAGGTCAAAAGTGCTCCGGCAACTGCCTGCGGGCACCACAGTAAGGAGGTGTTAGGTTCCACTTCAGTTGCCACTATGCACTGGAAGTGGAATTTGCATAGGTTCTTTGTGGCATAGATCTTTCTCGTAATGTCCAGGCACTGTATTTCGTAGTCCTCTAATGTATGCGAATCTGGTTAACATCTTGTGTATCAAATAGTAAAGAAAGATTCAAAAGATGAAGATTTAAAACTATGTCAGTTAACAATAAACCTGTCTTTCTGGTATCATGCAGAATGACTGAATAGTAAGAATTGCTACTTTTTCCCAAGGTTGTACAAATTAGTGCAAGAACAGAAACTTGATATTATTTATTAATTATCTATTCATTTTCATTTTTTGTACTTCTTACCAAGATGAAAATAGAAGAAAATTGAATTAATGTACGGTATTAAACAAGCACTCATTGTTGCTGATGCAACCTTATCACTGTTAATCCATTTTGTTTATATGTCTTTTTTGCGTCATTTATATTCCTATTCCTATTCAGAGTCACAACTGACTACAACAGTATTTATGTCGAGGACTGCATACTAAGTGCCTTGCCTCCATTATTTTATATACCGATAGATGGCAGCACCATCACCGGATCGAACTGTTATTGAGAATTTAGAACTAGTCCAGGAGCTAATAGCTACCTGGTGCTAGCACCCCCAGAGGTATTGTTTCACTTGGAGTACATTGAGACCACGAGCATATTTAACGTCGCCCAGTCCCCTTTAATGACGACGGTGGGTCTTCGACCATCGAGGTTCGAACTCAGGACCCTCCGCCCCCGAATCCGACATTCTACCGATCGGGCTACCACGGCCCGCATCATTTATATCTGTATCAATAATAATACGACTACGTTCGGAAATAAGCACCGGTCGTACTGATGCCGCGCAAGTGGTCAAAACGGCTGGGTCCCTCTATGAAAACGCATAGGGATCTTAGAGCAGGAATTAAAATGGAGGGCGCAAGTCGAATCACTGTCTTAGAAAAAACCGATCCAAAGACCTCAAGTCACGCGACTCAACAACGACGAATGGTCGGCACGTTTTGCGTGAAACAAGCGAAAAAAACCTGATTTCTTCCAATGCTTTGCTTTAAAATCAATCACATGACTTGGCGTTTTGGTTTCATGAATGAAAGTCATCACTCCTGACATCTTATTTCTTCTTAATGATAGGGAGATTACTATTTCGAAACGCTTGCGGTGGCACCGGAGCGACCTGCACCTATTTCCGAAGGTAGCCCAGATGTCCTCCATTCTAATTTACTTCCTAGGCGTTCCTGATTTCCCACATTTTGAATTTGAAACTTCTGTTGGCAACGTTGGCATGCACTCAAGCAATGCATTCGTCTGACTTTTTGGTGCTGATAGTTCTGTTATGGGTCAGTAAGTCAGGAAAAATCCATAAAGTCCTTGACGATAAGGAAGTATTTACCTATTAAGGGATCTGTTAACAGTCTAATCTTTCCAGTAAATCCAAGATATGATCAGGCGGTCATTGCATTTTACATTTCCAGTAAGTCTTTTTTTTTAATTCCTTCATTTTAAGATATTGATTTATGTTGTTCAAAATATGAGCTTTATTTTGATAGAACATTTGATAGTGTAGTGATCGGAAAATATAATGTTTATTGATGTCAGCATTTGGCCACTAATATCAAGTTAGTTGGTTTTCAGTTTATAATACATAATTGTGTGACATTAGATATAATTATCTATCTTTAATACTGTATAACTGCATTCAATTTCGTATGTATCTTTTATGTCTTATCGATTTTTTCAGTTTTCTTATTTTCATTACTTCGTGTTAATCCGCTGGAAGCATTTTGTGCTGATCAATTCCTGTTAGCTTCATGTAATAAGGGACATTCTTGTCCTAAAATTTGCCGTTCTTTCATATCAGTACTTATGTGTTTTACATTTACTTATGTTTACATTGTAATATGCTTAATTTATCTCATTTGTCTCAAATTTATGATTTTTAACAAGGTTTCTGTAAAATTTGGCAGTGTTTTTTATACACTATCATCGAAAGCATTTCATACATTTGACCAGAGGTTCTGAACTTGGGAGAACGTCCACTAGGGAGACGTGTCTCCCTAGTGGATGCAGAAAAAATTCCAGAGGGGGAGGAGGCAGTGAATGTTTAAAATAACAAAGTTAAACAGCAAATCGAACTTTAATTTTACCGATTTACTCAAGTTTTTAGTCACAGGAAAATGTTTGCAATATTAATATATTTTTTGAGGATTTTAGTGTGCTTTTCAGCCCAATATCTTTAAATCTGGATTTTCAGCATTCTCTTAGCTAGAGTCAAAATATTTAGCTTGACATTGAAAGTGTCTTTGTCACATACAGGGCAAAATATGCAAACATTTGAATTGGACTTGTGTCACTTTCACAAAATCAGTGCCAGCCCTCCCACTGATCGTGTGAAAAAGACAGGTAATACATGCCAGCTTTAGCTAGACACCTCAAACCAATTTCTATTTAGTTTTTTTTTTTTAATTTCATGTATTTCAATATTAATATGCTTAAAAAAAGTTAAAAGTAGTAATATTGAACTTTGTGTGCGAAATTTTCAGGATGTTATTCCAATCATTAGTTTTAGCTAACGTTCCCAATTTTAAAATCCGATTATACTAGTACTGATCGCATATATTGATTCCGGTGACCTTACATTAGTGTTCAAAAGAAGGCAAAGAGCCTGCAAAGTTGCGAACCTCTGCTTAAGACTATACGTAAAAATACGCTTTCCAAGAAACATTTTGCTTTATCGTGTATCAAATTACGGATTGATTTTTAAAAAATCCTGCTGTCTTTTCTCAGAGTTGTTTTTAGCCTCATCCAGAAGTGTCTGCGTCTATTACGCTGCTCACAGTGTCTGATATATACGTTGGATTCCAAAACTTTCTGCCATCAGACCCTCCGGAAAAAGATTTGTGAAACTTTGGAATATTTTTTTTATCTTTGTTAAGGAAAGGTGTGAACTCTGAATTTACAACCTGGCAATCCGTGGCCACATGATATAGACGTGGAAAACCCTTCTGGTCACTAAAACTTTAGAGTTATCGTTAATTACCACTTAATTATTGTTTGATTAATATTTTTCCTGACCGTCACTTTTACTGTGTTGGATAATTTTGACTGTTTAATTACCATTATCGCAATGAAAGACATTGACTTTAATGATCCTTGATTTTCTTTTCTCAATAAAACTAATTTTTCAGTCTGAATATCGATTATATGCATCCTGAAGATAAATAACATAAACCCTAGCCAGCGGGTTACTACTTCAGCATGCTCTTTTAATAAGCCCAAACTAAGGGGCATGCACAACGGGGGGAGAGAAAGGACACCTGTTGGTCTGAGCCTGAAGGGATCCGAGATTTTTTTAATGAAGGGTGAAATATATATCTAGACGTAGGTACGTAGGGGTAAGTCATAGCCCGTAAGACTCATTTGTGACGTGCCCCAAAATTTCTCTGTACGCCCTTGCGCATACCTGTACTTCAGGGCGCAAGGTCAGACTGACGTAAGTACAAATATTGTGATTTAATTGGTATTACAGCATTGTATACAGAATCATACTCCGCATTGAACCATAACAACGTAATTCTGTTTAAAAAAAAAAAGTCCTTTACCAGTACCATTTAACAGTGTTATAAGAGCGAGAACTCCAACCTTTGTATGCCCCAGCACCAGACAAACCTTTTACACTTTCCTGTAAAGTAATGATAGTAATTGATTTACGTTGTGATTTAGAAAGAGTCTTCTGTTTGAGGCTTCACTGTAATATTTAAGCCTTGCACATTAATTTTTGAATGTTTTGAATTTTACCATTGTGTGTCATCTTTGAATTATATCATTGCGTGTCATAGTACATGCTCTTCTTTATTTACTTTATTCGAACGTTGTGATACGGAAAGTATGTGCGCATACAAACTTTTCAAATTCTATTCTAAACTAATATTAATAGCAAAGTTATACTTTATTTAATATGTTTGTTCCTTGCATTTAAAGCTACTTCAGTATAACAAGTAACTTTAATGCTCCACGAAGCATCTTAATATAAGTTCGCACCAAGTGCACGCTGTGAAATGAAGTGAAATAAGGTAGCTAAAGTATTTCTGATCTCGAGTGAAGCTTGAAAGAGAATTACTAGCGATAAATTCCCAAATCAATAACCATCGTATAAGCATTTCTAAGGTGCAAGCATATTTTCGATTTGTACTTATCCGAGCTATTTTTCATGCTTGAGAGAATTTCCGTTTCAATAACTTATTCCAAGATGTGAACTTGAGTATAGGTTTCCAAAACCATACGGTTATTCTAGATTTCTATTTATATGTAGCATTTATTTTATGAAAAACTCAAGCAGCAAATCAGAGCGTAGGACACGAATTATTTGAATTTTATACTCGTTTGCCAAGCTCACTGAATGTTGTCGTTCAATTTATCTTTCTGTGAAACAAAATACGCAGGGTGTTGATTTTGCTTTTTTAAATGGGCTAAAAGTATGTACTCTTGAAAAGAAATGTTAACATTGTTAACCGTATGACTGCTCAATTTTGTTAACGAAGCTGCTTCAAAATGTTTCTGTTTTTATGTGTAACGAAACAATCTAAAAATATATCTACTCAGTTTACAAAAATTATGCTTATTTTAATAAATCTCAAAATAAGTTTAAGGAAAAGAACAACTTCAAAATCTTGGCGTCAAATTCGAATTTCTCTATTAGCGTTTTCTAATTTTATGAGCAAAAACGACTTTCTGTAAAACACTTTCTTAATTAAATAAAGTGGCTTGAAAATGTCAAATCTGCTTGAGTGAAGCCCTGAAAAATGTATGAATAAAATCAAACCGCAGACGAGTTGTAACTACAACTAAAATTTCGCTCTCTAAATAAATTTTAAAAATAACCTTTGTAATGGTAATCTAAAAAATCAGAGCAACTTTTTTTATTGATCGAGTGAAGATAATAAACAGCTTATGATTGCTCGTAAACCCAAACTTCTTAAACTTTACACAATTTATTTCACCATGATTCAGAATAAAACGCTGTTGGTCACAAAAGAAGTACAATGTCATGCTCACACAGTTACTACAACAAACGGAATACGGTCATTTGAAACGAACACTGTTGGTAAAATACAAGACGAAAAATTGCTTGATATATGCATGTAATATTGCTCGGAACTGCTGCAACAGATTCACTCTCAGTTATAAACAGCGTCCCAAAATTAAAGCAAGATTTGAATTTTCCACCACTTTTGCCGTAAATTGTTGGCAGCCTTGAAAAAAGAACAATTTGACAGCTGAGAGTTTAGGGTTAGTAAAAATGGAGTGCGCTATGCTACCAAACAGCCAATAAAACAATTACTGCATAAGGCATTTCCTGGTCTTGTACTTTCTCGTTTAGGTGATCAGAATAAGCACCCCAGTTCGAGTGATTCTACATTATTAGATTTCTTCTTATGGGATTATTTGAAGTCAAAGGTCTATGTCAACAAGCGCCCCAACCACCTGTTCATTACCGTGTTACGGTATCAAGCTCTAATAACAGTAACTGCTTGACCAGCCTCAACTTTCATTATTTTTTCAATAATTGTTCAATAATGAATATGCTTTATTGTATCGAATCTTGCGCTAACAGTGGGGTCCATTTTATTAGTTTCATTTAGATCACGGGGGATGAAGTTTAGAAAGCATTCTTCTCTTTGGTCAGTTTTAGATTATTTTTGTAATCAACATTTTCTAAGGAGTTGTTCTATGCCAGCTCAGACGATTTTTAATCACAAGAAATGGAATTCATGCTGAGAAGTTGAATTAATTCCAAGCTTGAGTATTGAAGAATATTTGGTTTCATACAAGTTCAATAGACTTCAAAACGGACCCATCGCTGCTTCAATACATATCCGTGCTATGCGCAAAAGTCGTATCTGCAACTAAATTCAAAAGTAGAAATTGATGATCCAGATGAAACTTTTTCAGAATTTTTTGAAAAGTATTTAATGTTGATAAATGACCATAAAACGATGTAGTTAGATGAAATATGTGACGAAGAACCGCCTGGTGACCGTAACTCAATTTTGATGAAAAGTGCAGTGGCGACTTTTGATTGTAGCGGGGCAGAATAGTTCGAAGTTTGAAGAATTGAAATAATCTAAAGTTATCAAGCTTTTACCACGGAACAATGATTCTAAAAGGCGATCAATTTAACACATTGCTTACAAGAACTCTTGCAAAATGTTTTCCCATCTGCTCTCTTATGTTTCACTTATGCGTTTTGTGTATTTATTACGGGAGTATATACTTTTCTCCAGTGAAGTGCATACAAAAAATCACGAATTTTAGTCATCAGTCCGTATTTGTGACCACTTTTTATGTATATTGGAACCACTTTTTTTATTTTGGAATTCACTCTTTTTGCAATTTGTCGTTAACAGCGTGCATAAGCGTGCCAAAGCTTATCGGCAGCCCTCCTGATCGCTCTGCATTTCTGCATTCATATCTTTAATATCAAGACTCCCTAGCCCGCTGTTTTTTTCTTCCCAAATTATATTCAAGTGATAACCTCAATCTAAAATGAACCTGAAATCAAAATACCAGTAGTGGTTAGTGCTTCAGTAATGGCTACTTCAATGTTTAAAACGCACTAGTAGTACGGTGAAGAAACGTATGTAAACGTACAGTGAAGTACATTTTTGAACGGTGGACCTACAATATAAGTTACCTCTCTTAAAACTCACTGCAAGAGTACCGCAATATGAAATTTTTAGTTTTATTTATTTTTTTCGTTTAAAGGGCTTCAAATGACGATATCTTCCTTGGAAAATTATGAGAGATTTTTTTTCTTGTAGTTACCACTGGATAACACAGCAAATTTACTTTTTATAAAGCATATTTTCTAAAGAGTTAAATTTCAAGCACTTCTGTAAAATTTCATTTCTTCGTATTGTGGCACTCTTCTTCCAAATGAGCGATATTTGAAATTCAAACGCTAGAACCAAGTAAGCAAAGGACATAGACAACGAAATGGCCGAATGACAACGGATGCCCTGGTGCCTGATAACACCAAAAATTCGTCTTGGTTTTTAATAACACCAAGGATTAACTGTGGTGTTTCACTACACGACACTTGGTGTAAAATAGCTGAAGCCATTTTGATGTTGAGATACGCTAATTTCTTTTTACAGTGAACATATTGTACAAGTTTTAATTTCCCAATTTATTATTAGCAACAAAAATATATATTATTATTTTCTATAGAAGAATTCAACTTTTTATTTTTAATACGAGGAATGGATATTTATGCCCATAAATTGTTCAAAAAAGTAACTTTTAAAATACCTAAAGAAACTAAAATTATCTTTTTATTAGAACAATGAAATTAACACTTTTCAAAAAAGAAAAAAAAAACACATAAAAGCAGAACAGTTTAAGATTTCAATCAAATTTATTCAAGAAGATTCCTTTAGTCTTAACAGTCTGATGTATATAAACATAAATTGCGCATAAAAACAGTAGAATCTTGATCAAGCGTCTATATAGACGCTTGATCGAGATTTGTAAATAACTTGATCGTTGCCAACGGGAGGAAACAAATAAAAGCTAATTTTGTGCCACGTAAATGCGTTTCATATATATACAGATTCGATTTATTTTAAACAGAGAAAATCAATCTTTTACAAAGTACTTAGCTAACTAAAATACGCAAAAATGTTGGTTAAAAATACGCAAATTTGGGATGTGACTTTTAAAATTTCTAATATTTGACCAAAATTCTGAGAAAATTTATTTGCTTATATTTTCTGAATAGAAAAATGAACAGCAAAAACAATACAAGTTTTAAATTTCTTTATATACATACTTATTCCGTTGTAAATCCTTTAAAATAATAAATAATGTTTCTCTTGATAATGATTAGTTACGAAACTACTAATGACTAGTTCCACTGAATGGAATAGTTCTCTTTTGTTGTAGTTAAGTGTGTTTCAAAAGCAAAACAAAAATTTAGTTGATAATCATTTAGTTCGATAAAAATTGTAAAAAAGTCTCTTTTGTTCTAGTATAAATTTGTTACGCAAAAGACCCTGATAGACAATAACATTAGGATAGAAACATAGATCAGCATTTTAATTATAAACCTTTGAAATATCTATAGTCACAGCAGGGTAAAAAGAAAATAGAAGCTTTACCATATTAAATTTCTAAGTTGTTTCTATTCGAAGTTATTTTTATTAATTTGTACTTAAACTTTATCATTTACTTGGAACGGATTAAAATATGTCTGATTGCTTTTCTTCCTCTTTGTTGCATTGTTAGTCATTGCGTGTTCATGTTACAACTAATCTCCTGAAAATTCCAGCAGGACTTTGTTAATATTTTTATATATTGGAAAATATTTTACTGATGCTATTTCGAATTAGATTTATTTTTTGTTCGTACACGTCGTATAGACCAGAGTACTCAGCAATTTCTTAGAAAGCCTGCTATGCAAAATATACACTAGCTTAATATAGAACGAGTTGGACGTAATAGTGCAGTTACGACCCATCAGTGCAGAAATACATACTGAAATGAACGTTTTATACGTTTATTCGAACAAAGATTTCGTTTAAATTCGGACCCCGTTTTTCAACTTTAATGCTTATTTTATCTCTTATTAAAGATATACTTTAGATAAAACTTTGTAATTTATTAAAAATGGTACACTGATTTTACCAGACTATCTTCCAAATTCTTATTTTACAGGTAAAGCGGTTCTTTTGCTGCAGTTATTATGCTAATTGGTTCAAGATTTTACTGTTTGGAAAATAATCTAGCAGCAACCTTGGGTGCAGATATGTTTATTTTTATTTCAATGTGTCTAAGACATATCTTTTATGCGACAAAAGTTACATAGTAATTGGTCTTTTATTTCTCGAGAAGTCCTTAAAAGTGTGAATTTTTGAAAGTGCCCCAATACTTTTTTGGTCATATAGTGTAGGTGACAAACATTAAATTTTTATAGGGTTTGTATTTCCCAGTGCCCACCCCCATCCCGACGCTATGCCTGTACTAACAAAATAAAAAAGAGAAAATAATAGTAAATGATATTCTAGATAGTTTTCGTTATATAGTTCAGGTCTCAGAGTAATTTTTCAGCAACTGGAGGGAGGGGGGGGGGGACTCCGACGCTACGCTTATGTGTGAAATATTTTGGATGTCTGTTTTACGTGCAACCAAACTTTCAGCAAAATAGATATTAAATTACAAATCAAACTGTAATCACTGTAAAGCAGTTATTACTGTAACATTAATCAGTGTAAAGCAGCACGGTAAAGCAGATAACATTCACAATATCATCGATGTCTTCATTTTCACGAAAATGAAGATATCGATGATTTTGTGAATGTTATACGAACGGTATGAAACTATAACATGGACACTGTAATTTTTTTCCTGTAATGCGCATCTTAATATGCGAATATATATTCGCTATTTGCATCGAAAATTTAGAACTAATAGCTTGTGACAGAAAGCTATACATAAAGAACTTTTATTCGATACTTTTCAAAAAATGTGCATACTTTTCTTGCTGTCACGTGCGAAGTAATTAAACGGCTAAATATTTGTGTAAAATTTTCACATTTTTGAAAAATGTTGATGCAAGTGTAATTTTCATTTAATTTTAATCCTGCCGTTTAGTTGGCAAGTTAGTACACAAAATTTACTTGATCTGAATTGTTTGCTGTGCAGAAGACCTTATGTGAGAACCTTGAGTTTTATGTGAGAACCTTATTTTGAAACGAGGAAAACGGTAAAATTTCAGTAATGCAGGGTAGTTAATTTCAAAGATTTGTTTCACAAAATATTTTGCACTAAGGTGTTTTGATAATGACTAGAAATCTTCGTAGAAATTTAAGTATTTAAATACTGAAACTTAACTACGTTTTTAAGAAAACCTCTCACGTTTAACCCTCGTATAGAGGTAAAAATATGTTTTTAAAAGCAAAAGGATATTTTGATGCTATATGATATGATAGCAAATAATACTGTAGCGCGTATGAATCGCAGGATTGCTTGAACTTGGTTCGCACAAAATTAGCAAGCAAGCGCTCAATATTATAATACATACTAGTTATAGTAATTGTTTTATTCATTAACGTGGTTGAATTATAACATCGCTCAAACTTGTTTTGCTCAAAATGCTTTAAAATCGTGTAGTTAGTGAAAGAATGTTTTAAGAATTTTAACTACAACTATTACTAAGTTTAAATTAAACGATTTAAACCAAGTTGAACTAAATAATGAAGCAAATATTATACTTTTCAATTTAAGGGAAATGTTTTGGTCTTACTGTGAATGTTACCTAAAAGCTTTAATACTTGTTTTTTAAGTAACTATCAGTCGCTTACATGCGGGGCTTTTAGTATCAAAAACAGGTAAATATGTTTCAGAAACTTTTGTTGGAAATTCTAAAACACTCTACGCTCTTTTTTTTATATTTCTAAAATAATTAATCTTTGTTTGAATAACCTTTGGTATACGAATTCATTTGTTTGTTCTTTTGAAATTCGTATCGAAAAAATATTTCCTTGCGGAATTCAAAGGAGATCAGGTGGTATTTTACCGTTATGCTGTGCCTTAAACTGAAATACGGAAATGTGAATTGATTCAAAAATTTTTTACAATAATGTTGTCGACGTTACCCGTGAGTTTTTGCAGCTGTCGTTTGTTTTAACTATGGATTGTGTTGGTTTTGAAATAAAAACTGGTCCTGCCAGTGGCTTTTAACCAGATTGAGAAGGAACCCTTGAAAATTGCTTTGTTTCGAAATAGTAGGATCCAACAAAAAGTAGGGTCAGGTATTTGACACCGTCAGAGACCCACTGAACTACCAATTGCTTGCTTTACCGGTTTCAGAAGGGTCAAGAAGGGGAAAGTGGGGTTATATTGAAATACACATATTTTTTCAATTTTTTAATAGGTTATTTCGTTAATTCCGCTTTATGACATGTCGCTCGCCGCTAAAGAAAGGGACACAACTCAAAATTTGAGAAAAATCTACTAACTACTGATTTAAGGAAGTTACATGGGTTTAAAACTCTATACAAAGTTAACTGACTAGTTTCACTGCGATCGATTCTCATCTCCTGCATTCTCATTTTTGACCTCGTAGTCTGTTTTTTCTTGATTTTCTTATCGTTCTTTTTACTTTATTGTCATATTCGCATAAGCTCTGCTGCTTTTTTCCTGTCATTTTCTCTTTTTACCTACCCGTCTTTGCTCTCCTTTGACTCTAATTTTGAGCTTTAATTTATTCCACTACATACTATCCAAGAAAAATCCACAAATAATTGTTAAATACAGTCAATTCGCGATAACTCGAATCTAAAGGGACACGGCGAAAAATTTACTGAAAGTTCGACTTACCGATAGTTTCGGTTTTCGACATTTTAATATGGAAAACCATCGAGTATTTTAATTAACATGTAGAAATAACAGACAAAATTACAGAACTTAAAAGTTTTTAAGCACAATATGCACAGTTTAATCAAAAATATTGAGAGAAAAAAATCAAAAGCATGGCTTTGATTTCGATACTGCTACCAACTTGAATAGATCTGATTCTAGTTCCGGAAAGGTGCACAACTTGATTCGTTTTAAATTCAGATTCATGTATTCCACAGCTATAGAAAATTCTATTTTTCTTTTAATATCTGTGACAGTGTTATATATCTCCTATAAACTACTACCTAACGTAACTGACAACCCACTAGAGTTGAACACTAATTTAACTAAACGCGAAATCAGTCTTTAAATCTAAACCTACTCAGTTACGTTAGGAGGCCTTGACTTCAAATGGTTATTAAAAATTAAGAGATCGTATATAATTAGTTAGGTATTAAAATAATTCATCGTACGGTAATAAAAATAATTGTTTAATTTATAATTGGGTGTTTAGTTTAGTTGATTTTTGTACAGGAATTGTAAAATAAATTTGATTTATACGTTTGGGTAAAAAATCGTATGTAAGTATGATCCATTATTTTTTACTTTTCAATTCCTTTTTGTTTTTTGAAGTCGGTCCTTTTTTTATTTGAAAATAATTTATTTTTTGCTTTTTAGTGGTGTAAATATAAAATAAGTACGTAGGGTAGAGAATGTGGTTCACTCTTTACGTACATCTCGAGTGACAAAGCACAGGAGTCTGAAAACAGCTAAGATGAACAAAATAGAGAAAGAAAAAGAGCACAGCGTCTCGGAGACTTCCGATGACTGTGAAAAAATGCTTTTTCAAATGCGCAATTATTTACAAAGAAAATTGTCTTCATCATCAATTTAACTTTATTAAAGTATTCTTTCCGAAAACAATTCAGGAGTCACTAAAAAACAACCTAAATCGCTTTGACTTTGCCCACAGAATTTGAAGAGTTTTCTTGGTTTTTCAAGGATTCCAGCTTCAGATACTGATTTGATGACCATTGGGATCACATGGGAAGTATATACCTTTTCAAACGAGAAAAAATAAAGAATTTTTCAAATTGGCCAATGCGTGTTTGAGTTTACAGGGGACATACATGAAAAGATTGACGAATTGAGAACGTCCTTTTTGAAGTCGGTTAAAAAATTAAATTCTTAATGCGCATAACATTTTATACCATTGGCACTAAAACCTGATCTTTGTTCCTCTGCAGGATTTATTTGTGCATTAATTTAGTTAGAGCCATTTAAATGTCAATGATTTTCCTAACTATTTTATATTTCACAATAATACGTGTCACGTAACTCGTGAAAAAAATCACATTTCTCTTTACTAGGCCCCGTTATAGATCAATACCACACTAGAAACAGAGTATCTACTATGATGTTGTAGATATGAAGATCGAAATACTACTAGAACAATGATACTAAATGAATTTCCTGTTTCTTCAGAGGAGTCTTTATTAAAAAATTGCGATATGACTACGAATGATTAATGCAGGGGAAATAGTTAGGGAGGAGGGTACTCCTCCAAAGAAAGAGTCCCCCTAAAAAGGAAACTACCCCTCAAAACACCCTCCCTCGCCCATAAGGGGGCATCCCTGACTAATATTAATGTTTTATGGTACTTTCTTTAACACAGAGTAAAGAAAGTACTTTTGTTTTATGGGGGGGGGGGCACTTTCTTTAACAATAGATTTTATATTTAATCGTTTGATATTGAAATTGAATGAAGTTTATTGTTTTTTGCCCAAACCTTTTTTTTAAAGAACAAATATGGTGACGCAAAGGTTTGGGTCTTAAGTTAGATCCCTTATACACATTAAACAAAAAAAACCCCCCCATAAAAATCGTTTCTTTAAGTGAGATGATATCAGTTTACAAACAACGATGCGCGAGTATGAAATTTATTTTATAATTCCGAAACAAAAATCAACCAAGGTAAACACCAAGTTATAAAATAAACACTGAAATTACTATACGATGAATTATTTTAATACCTAACTAATTATATACGATCTCTTAATTTTTTATAACCTTTTAAAGTCGGGGCCTCCTATAAACTACTACCTAACGTAACTGACAACCCACTAGAGTTGAACACTAATTTAACTAAACGCGAAATTAGTCTTTAAATCTATCCTCTCCCTTGATTTCTCCAGGATCCCTTATACCCGGATTTGAAGACCATTAGACGACAGGGAGAAGTATACCGTTTCAAACAGAAAGAGAATTTTCCTAATCTGTACAGGCGTCTTCTAGTAATCGGGGAGAATAGTACATAAAAAAATTCCAACTAAGTCTGAGAATTAATATTATCCTAACTGTAAATTAAACCGTCGGCGTCATGAAATATTAAATCTAGAATACTAGTCAAACTTCCGAAATCGGACGCCAGTTACGATATATTTATTAGGAACATAAATTTAATCTTCGGGAGGGAGCGGCGGGAGGAATTTTGTCTTAAATTCTCCTTGACTTTAACACTAAATATATTTCAAAACTGAAATATTAAAGAAAACAAAAAACTTTGATGACTAAATGAAGTAATTTATTAGCAAAAAAAAATATAATAAATTAATTAACTCAACTATTTTCGTAGCAAAATGCATTTAATTTACCGATTTGCTACATGAGTAAGAAATACATTAGTATGACAAAATTAAAATTTGCAGGCGGCGCCGTGAAAATCATACCCCGATGTGAGAGAATTATATACGTATTGTTCAAAACAAGATACCTCCGTCGAAAAAATGCACCGTTCACGCCAAAACCAAGTGATCTCCTGTGACGTATCGCGCAGTGACGAAAATTGGTCTACGTAGCCACAACGTGTGAAATTTAAAGTTTCTTAGATTTCTCGGAGACCCCTCAACAGATCCAGACAAAATTAACATGAGGCCATCTGGGAAGCATACTCTTCCAAACAAAAAAACAATTTTTCAAATCGGTCCAGTATTCTTGAAGTAATACGAAAACACACATAAAAAGCCGCAAGCCGAAATCATAACCTCCTTTTTTAAAGTCGGTTAAAAAAGTTCGTATTTCGAAACGACTGATTCGTATTTCAAGCTACTTCACATACCTTTTTAAGGCATGAAGAATGTTTTACGTTTAAAATTCACGAACATATGTACGCATACAAAACTTTACAGATTCCACTCGAAATTAATATTAATAACGAAGTTTCATTTTGGTTAGTTCCAGTGGTAACAGAAGGACAGTTTTACAAAGCAAGTCGATGCATTTCTGTCTGAGGGCATATCAAAATACATATTTTTCCAAAAACTGATGCATGGACTTTTTTTATACACATCACAGTAAGTTGCTAAAAAAGCCAAAGCCAAGAATTTAAAAAACGGTAACGGAAGGACATTTTTGCGACATGATTTTCACGCTATCATGCTCTCCCCAAAAGTTCAGCCAAACTATAAAAGGGAAATTTTTAAGAAACCTAGGGCACATACGAGAGTTTTCAATCATTGCAATTTCACCTTTAGTTTTAAAAAATAATTATTTTTAGCATAGGAATTATGTATTTGTTAAGGGTAACGGAAGGACAGTAACGGAAGGACAAGAAGTCCAAACAATTAAACTTGGTAAATTTCAACTTACAAACATTTATTTAGCTAATACAGCAGTCTGAAACAATGATATATAATTCCTGGGCCAAAAGTTACAATTCTGAATTTATTAAATACTCAATACTGTCTAACCACGGATTGTATGGAAAAGTAAACATCCGGTTTACACGCGGAAATGGAAGCATCTATTAGTTTTCAGGGATGTCAGATTTTGCAGATGTATGTTAGCCTCTAAATTAAGCAGAGTCTCATTCAAATGAGCGCATCAAATTTTTATATTTCCCCTCATTCAGATGGAGTCGCCTTAATTGGATGTTTGCCAACTCCATACAATCCGTGGTCAAACAGTAATTTTATCATAATCCATACAACATTTATCTTCTTTCTCAGCAAACACTAAGATTATTCCTACGTTATTACGCATTTTCAAACCAGATACTTCTACTTTATCATCATTTATATGAAGTACCTGAGCAACATTGCTCTTTGTTAATTTCTTTCTCTTCCGGAGTGCAACTTGGAAAACTTGTCCAAACGTTAAGGAATCCTTTGGCATTTTCTTATGATTTGGTGTTTTTGATTCGCGTGTGTCTTCATTTTCAGCATTATTTATTGACTTTCAAAGTCAAACTGTTGTCTTTGAAGTGAAATCTCCTTCAATTTGTTGAAGTACTTACTATATTCAATAACATAACTTGTTACAGAATTCAAATAGCGCATATTTTGTGTGTCAGGACGAGAATGGATATTTTTGGATCCTTTTTTCTCCATGTTTTTAAAAGTTGATCTATAAATTTGCTGATATCTTCGCAGTACGTTTAACAGTTAAATCAATGCTCTCAACAGTTCTTTCCTGTGACTTTTGGCAACAAATCTGAAATGAGTTTCAATATTGTATTGTTCCAATATAAAATTCAAGTTTTCAAACAAATGTTTCTGCTTGAATTGGCTCGCCATATCACAAACATGTCATGCTAACATAATTTTCACATGGTTAGGGGTTTTCAAGGGTAGGTTTCATGAAATTTTCACCACATACAACAGAAGAAATAAAATCACGAAACAGTTTTTAATAAATTTAAATAAAAGTTATTTTTTGAAAATAAAAGCACACAAAATTTTCATACAAATATTACTTATATGTTCTAAATGTGACTACTAACTTTATATAATAGTTTTTTTTTTGTACTAGCTATCTAAAAATTTAGCCTGTACCAGCTTATAGTTAAATGTCCTTCCGTTACAGTATTTTTTTTGTTCCTCCGTTACCAATAAAAACCACATAAATTAAATCTATATTAAAACTCTAACTATGCCTCCTTGACAAGGGACATAATACTGCTTTGCATAATAGAACAGTTTCTGTACCCAATAGGTTCTTGGTGAACTAACTAAGATGTAGTATTTCGGTAACGGAAGGCATCAAATTGTCATATTAGTAATAGACCTATTGAATGGTTGAAAAAAAAATTACTTGCCACAAAGTTTTACTAGACATTCAAAAGATAAAAGTTAACCTAAATATTATATGCTGATAACAAGTTTATTGAAGTTACAGTATGTAACAAAAAAGACATTTTCTGTTCTGTAGAAACATAAAGAGAAAACTTGATTTTGCACTCGATTTTCTAAAAGTCACCAAACTGTTTGGAAAAAACAAGTAAAGAAACTCAATTGAGTTCAAGAAACTCTTATTGAATCTTTACTTGTTTAAATTCTGAAGAGAATGGTACATGGCAAGTGACAGAATATTAATTTTTGAAAGTCAAGTGTCATGTCTCCTTCTTCCTGGAATACACCTTTTACTTACTTTATACGCTTGTTCTTTGCATTTACAACTATTTCAACTCTGTAACAAACAACTATAACGCTTCATGAAGCATATTAATATAAGTTCGCACCAAGTACAAAGCTGTGAAATGAAATGAAATAAGGTATCTAAAGTATTTCTGATCTCGAGTCGAAGCTCGGAAGAGAATTACTAGCGATAAAATCCCAAATCAATAACCATCGTATAAGCATCTCTAAGGCGCAAGCACATTTTCGATTTGTACTTCTTCCAGATATTTTTCATGCTTCAGTGAATTCCCATTTCAATAACTTATCCAAAGATGTGGACTAGAGTATAGGTTTCTAAAACTATACGGTTATTCTAGATTTCTATTTATATGTAGCATATATTTTATGATATAACATGTAAAACTCAAGCAGCAAATCAGAGTGCAGGACACGATTATTTGTATTTTATTCTTTTTTGCTAAGCTCGTTGAATGTTATCGTTCAATTTTTCTAACTGTGAAACAAAATACGCAGAGTATTAATGTTGCTTTTTTAAATGGTTAAAAGTACTGCTCTTGGGAAAAAAATGTTTAAATTGTTAATTCTGTGATTGGTCAATTTTGTTAACGAAGTTGCTTTATTAAATACACTGCTCAAAAAAATTAGGGGAGCACATGGCTTTAACAAAATTGAGAAAAACATTATTCCAAAAGCTAATTTTCAATAAAGGCTCCATGTTGTCAGAAAACATGAGAATAAAACGTAAATTTCGGAAGCAAATCAACGTTTCTGTCGTTAAAAAACAGAAAAAGGATACAAGTGAAGAAATGGTAATTTAACAGAAGCTCATTTTTTTCACTGTCTGAGCGGTAAAATTCAACCGTCCATTTTATTATTATTATTATTATTTTGATTGGAAAATGCCACGACACTGTAATTTACCGGATTCCATGTCTTGACGTTTTATCGGGGGACTGAAATTCGGGCAAACACAAAGAACTGTAGCAGACGATGTTGGAGAGGCATGATTTCATGTTCGTCTCACTGTTCTAGAGGAGTAAAGTTCCCAGTCAAAAGTTTTCTGCTTCATTTTCGCTGTATTGCATCTTAATATACTCCATTTTATATCTTTGCAAGGCTACCTCACAAAGGTTTCTTCACTTTTGTGTGATTGCTCCATTGCTCCCCTAATTGTTTTGAGCAGTGTAGTTAAAAACATCTACTGCTGAACCGTATTTTAAACCATATTTTTTCAGTTCAATGTTAACAAAATACATTGAACTGAAAAAACAATGCTGCACATTATCATATTATATGCATATACATTGCGATAAAATAATTATTTACAAAAAAAAAAAAAAAGCTGGGGAAATTAATTTTTTCTAAATTTGTGGCATTTTCTATGCTACGGCTAAAGTTAAATGAAGGGGTTTATTGAGCACCCTTTTAAAATTCAAGTAAGAAGCTAAAACTTTTACAGCATAATACTATTAGTAAGTCTAAAAAAATAGATGGTGTCTTAAACTCTAGCTGAAAAAAAGTTTTTTTGAACCATCATAGTATTCTCTCCTTATATTTTCCTTTAAAAGTTCAAAGAAGGCTTGTTGTAACCTAAGCAAACTGCTAAAAAACTAAATTAGGTTTTTGGTGTTGTATTGCACAGCCCAGTAGTGTTACAAGCACTGAATCTTTGTGATTATGCCGTTTTTCAGCAGGACAGAGCATTTTTTCAGTATTGCTTAAGATTTGCAGCTCAGCAGGTTGAATTCCCATTTGGGACTGTCAATAAATGGTACACTTTTAACATGTTCAATAGGGTGAGCCGAAAAAATAGATTTTTTTCAGAGCACTTAGTCTTAGTGCGGAAAACTTGTGATTTCCTTACACTAATTACTGAGCAAAATTATCTGTCTCTGAGTTAATGCCTTTTGCTCTAGCAATAGACTTGCACATTTTTAAGATTTTTAGAAAAATGTTAAATAAAGAGAAATTTTATAAACTATTTTAAACTCCGCTGAACTTTAAGCCTTAGTAGGGTATTTTTTTAACTTTCCAGCACAAACTACTGCTTAAAATTTTAAGTCTCTGAGTTAATTTTTTCGGTTCTGGCAAGAGTTCTTAATTTTGAGAATTTTACATAAAATTCCTTAATACGAGTGACACATTACAAAGAAGCTACATACCAAATAAGCTGCAATGCTTCAAATTTTTAATCACATCAACGACATTAGCCCACTTTTTAAACCAGGCCGTCATTTAAAATTGTAGGAGGAAGAGGGTCATTGCCCCATCTACTTCAAGAAAAAAAAAACCTAACGTTTTTAAAGAAGTTGCGTGGTTTTGTGATTTTTCCAATAAAACTGCACTGAGTTCACGCCATTTAGGCCCCTCCCTCTCTCTGGAAAAATACGAAATGACGGGCCTGTATTTCATTTTGTAAACTCTAAACACAAATTATTATGCAAAGTTTCCCATCTCCGAGTTAATTTCCTCTGCTTTGGCAAGAGATCTAAATTTAAATGGAAAAAACATTAATCTTATGTCTTATGAAGTGGGTAGAGCTTCAAAATTTACAAGGACTTTTATTGTAATCTAAATGCATGTAAGACCAAACGTATAAATCAACGTTTTTATGTAGTTACAAATTTATCTGGGAAATATGCAAAAAATTGGACCTGCATTTAGGATATACATTTCTATTCATCGAGCAAGAATTGTAAAATGACTTATAAAAGCGTTATTAAAACTATAAAATTTACCTTTTAGAGCAATTGACGGAATAAAATACATTGATACCTCATTGGCAAGTATCTTGATGAATGAAGGAATTCCCATGCATGCTTAGCTTCGTCTTTAATAGAATACTTGGTTTTAATTCTAAACTAGGATGGAGTATGTACATTAATCAACTTGATCAAAATTTCAAACTCAGTTGGTATTTTTATGGTTGAAACGTACAGCCTCAATATTCTATTAGCTTTTTTCTGACAGCAAGACATATTTAGCGCACCGAGAAAGCTATTAATAAGATAAGGAGAACATAGGCTTTATTTTACGGCATGTGGTATTAGTATTAAATATTGTTGATCTTTACTCAATATCGTTGAGTCACTTTGCAATTTAATGGCTTAAAACCAACTATAGAACGCTTTTCAGAGTCACATAGCCTTTTCCTAATTTTACTGTAGTCACTTTTGGAGTCTGACGTTGAACCATCAATAAACTGGAAGAGATGCCGCGATGAGAGTTTGTTGAGATGTAAAAGGATATTGGCCCACTGGAGGGGTCTGCAAAGCTTTTACTTCAACTGGCGAATGATTCCAGATTTTAATCTAGTGAATTGAAAATATTTTGAAATGTATGCATCAGATACAACAAACAACTACTAATAAATATTTAAACTTCTCTATCAATTTCCTCGTATAAACAATGAAATAGAACCTATTCAGTTCAAGGCAGACCCGTTATTTCAATTGTTTGAGTACTTGGGGGGGGGGTATAAGGGGCGTGAAATCAATGAAATTTTATCAAAAACTACAAGCCCACTCCATTTATGAGTAAAAACGTTGGTTTTTTTTAAAAGTAAGTTGTGCCATTGACCCCCTTCACCCTAACCCCTTCAGGGAAGGTCCTGGTTTAAGAGTTGGTCTTAGATCGTTGATGTGATTAAAAATTCGAAGTATTGCAGCTTATTTAGTATGTAGCTGCTTTGTAATGTGTCATTCGTATTCAATGAATTTTATGTAAATTTCTCAAAGTTTAGGCCTTTTCTTGCCAGAGCAGAAAACATTAACTCAGAGTAGGATATCTTAGTGTTTCTTGGATTAGATGTCTTAGTGTTGCTCTGAGGTGACGATATATAGCCTCGATGGATATACTTTCGCTGCAAATTCCGTTTATCTGGTATAAAGTCTTTGGTCCTCATAATTATGTCCCTTCAAGTCAGTATATTGATGATTTTGTTCAACGCTGAGACATACTAAAAATTACTGTTTTGAGAAAAAAAACATTTGAACATTTTCCTTTAGTTACTGTAACACAGTAAATGTGTATGAAAATAAAATTAAGAAATAAACAAATTGGAATTCAGCACATATTAGCATATAACTAAATACAGTCGAATCCCGACTTACGCTAGGGATGCGTTCCAAGACTCCTCGCGTACGTCGAAATTTCGCGTTGTGGAAAAGTGTTGTGTCATATGATTTTTTTTATTAACATACTCAATCATTTTAGACATTTAAACACCTTTTAAACTGTTTTTGACCATTTGTTACCTATATATTACAATTTCTTACATAAAGAGCTGAATTTTTACCGTATTTTTTTAAAAGTTGCATTGTTCCACATAAAATACTGTTATAATGCACAAAATCAATGATCATTGGGAGAGTGATATATGAAAATAAAACAGTACGGAACGTACAGTATGTAGTAATAATAAAGCACTGCACTGTAATAGTACTGTACAGTAGGTACAATAAAGTTACATTTATAACTTAAAAATTGAAGATTATGATTTATCCTGCGCAATCTAATCGTCATTCTAATATATTTTAAAATACAGTAGCTTAGCAATTGCTTTTATAACATCTACATCTATAGACCCCCTGGAGTTATACAGATTGCCTTCTCTTGACTTTTAATTATACACATGAAAGATTCACCCATTCTACCTAATTGTCGTGCTACCTTAGATCCACTTTCTAGTTGTTCAAGCTTATCAAGAATCTGTACCTTTACTTAAATTGTCGCAAACTTTTGGTATTTGTCTTCAAACTTAACATGAAACAGCGTGCCTAGGTGCCACAATATTTCATCACCTTTCATATTTAGAATAAATAAATGAAAAATATGAGGAGTGGTGATACATACACACTAACAATGCTATGTTTATAGTGCGGTATGTGGGAACTTGCGCAGTCAGTGATGCTGAAAGGAGGAAAGTACATTCACGAATTTGTATTTAGTAGTCAATAACAAAATCGAAACTTAGCATCACAATTCCTTTCCAATTATTTTCGAGTTGAGGGAGAAAAATTCGCTTTAGCTCTAAAATTTGTTGCTCCGGAAAAACTCGCGTTATAGCCATTTCGCGTAAGTCGGATCGCGTTGTAGCGGGAGTCGACTGTAAAGCATGAACTCTTTATCTCTACATAGAACAATTCCAGATCAAAATTTTGAAAGACGTTTTAGTGTTGAGCTTGAGCAGCGATATGTTCAAAATACTGGGTTGTTCTAAAAGTTCGTGAACACTAGCTAAAAACGGATGTTTTAGCATTTTGTAAAATTTTTATGTTGTTTTTTCATTACTCGGCAAATTTCAACTTTTGTGTGCAAGTGTTTATGCATTCGTAGAGTACTAATAGTCTATTTAAAAAACTTGAATCTTTCATAACACTTCGAAAGCATAAGTTTTTGTGATTTAAATTATAAACAATAATTTGATAACGGTGTGATCAAACTAAGTGTTTCATAATTAGAAACACAAATTAAAAACTCATTTCATAACCTATGATACACTCTATCGCTTTATATATGTTTTGAAAATTCTTTTAAAGATTTAAAGTTTTGTCATTAAGATTTACATTCTATTTTAATGTTGTATTTACGTAACAATTTTTTTTTACCCCTTGTATCTTTACGAAGACCTCAAAGAAATTTGAATCAAATAAAAGGTTTAGGGATTTCTAATAAAACTTTCATTCACGTAGGTACTGAATCCTATGCTACAAAGCTAGCTTTATAGAGCGGTCTTTGTTCTAAGCCAGAATTCAATGCGATTTTTAGAAATATTTCGTCACGTACTAAAATAACGGATGCTTTTTCTTCCTTTAAAATGTATCGAAAACTTCAAAAGAAGTATATATTTCAAGATAAAGAGGTTCGGGATCTAATTTAAGTTTTACGGACCATTAGAGTCTCGTCCAACAAAGGATTAGTTTTTTTTTTTTTTTTTTTTACTTATTCATACAATACAGTTACGTGCTTCCTATCCCTTTTTTTCCCTTTTCAAATAAATTTAACTAGAATTTTTACATTTATAAACGAGCTGCAGTTATAACTGGAATATTACAAATAAATATGCTCTAAAAAGAGAAAATTACTTTTGTGATTAAATGGCAAAATTTTATAAGTCACTTTCGTCGTTTTTTTTTCATATAATGTCATGTTCAATGAGCCAGGTAAAGTCATAAAATTTTCTTACACAATCAAAGTTCCCGTCAATACTTTAGAAATTAGAATTATTTATAGCTGACGTTTTTTTTTTCGTAGACAGACAAAAGACTTCGTAACGTAAAAAAACTCAATTATAAGACTTATAGTACCGTGGGTAGGTAAAGGGCAGTAAGCACAAATTCTTCATTTATCTTTTTTTACCTTTTTTTTTTTTTTGCATTTTTGCCATTTATTTTACGTTAAATTTGTTGTACAAGCTTGCTTACTTGGTTTCCGTTGAAATAAAAACTCGCAAAAATCGTCGCATTCTAACATTTTCCACTGATAGCATTGACTCTAAAACCGCATTTCTTCACATAGCTCGAAAACTCATTTCTGCAGATACTACTGTTTACCTGCTTACGGCAGTACAATATTTTGTTTTTTGAACAAATAATTTAGAAATTTAAAATTAGAGGGATCAGTTAAAATATGAATAAAAAGAAAACTTCTTCAACTTTACACTATTTCTTTCACCACGATTCTGGTGAAAACGCTGGTGCCACAAAAGAAGTGCAATATCATGCTTTTTCAAAGTTACTACTAAGAACTAAATAGGGTCAATTCAAACAAAAAGCAGTTGGTAAAGGACAGTACATTTCTTGATATTTACATGTAATATTACTCGGAACTATTGTTACGGATTCTCTCGCCATTATATCGGTTTCACTTAGTACTCGGAACAGGCCCGTAACCATAAAATAATTTCGGGGAGAATTTATAAAAACTTTCATGCGGAGCTTTGCGTTATTTGTGCTGTTGTTCAAGTCGTCGGGTTATCTATTATGAAGCATTTTATGCAATTAATATACATATGAAAGACATTTGAGTTTTGGAACAATATTTTTTGGAAATTAAAAAAAAAAAAAAAACGAACATTTAAATGTCAAAAGGAACTTTTTGGAAAGAAGGGTAGGGGGGGGGGAGGTTGAACCCTAAGAACACTGTATACGGCCCTGACTCGGGGGATGAAGTTACGAAAGCATTCTTCTCTTTGGTCAGTGGTTGATTTTTCTTGTAATCAACACTTTTTAGAGAGTTATTCAGAGGCCTAACAAGAGGTCATGTCGGCCTAGTCGGAAACTAGAGGCTCCGTTCCTGGGGGGGGGGGGAAGCGACACTGACACACACACACATACACACACAAAAAAAAAAACGAAGGAAATAAAACAGAAAGAAAAGAAGAAAGAAAAAGAGAGGAACAACTCCGAGTAAGAGAAAACGTAAAGAAAAAAGTAAAATTTACTTTTTTGGTATTTACTGTTGTGGTACTTAAAATAGTTTATTGTTTTCTAGTAAGCAGTTTTGATTTTTTCCTTCCCCTCCTTTATTTTTCTTCTTTTCCCGTTTTTCTTTTCTTTTCCTTCCTTTTCTTTTTTTTTTTTGTGAGGGGGGAGGGGAGGGTCCGGCGAAGTATCTGACCAGCCCTGGTTATTTATTCTACAGCAGCTCAAAGCAGTTATAATCTCAAAAAATTGAATTCGCCCTTTTAAGCGTTGAACTCACTCCAAGGATGAGTAATGGTTAAAACTATCTGTTTTCATACAATTTACTAAGCTGTAGTCTTGAACAAGTATTTTACAAGTTGATAAATTCAACACTTCGCTTACAAGAACTCATTTTTAAAACGCTTTCTATTATGCAATATACAACACAGCCCGTTTATCGCATCCAAAGACTACGATCTTGTTGGAACTCATCAGTCTGGATTAGTGAATAACCGATCTGGGAGGCAGATGTCATATGAATGAAATTGTAGAGTCTGGATGTGATAACCCAGCTCTCTGATATATTGCATCGAGTTCTGCCTTAGCCCTGACTTGGGGGGGGGGGGGAGGTAGCTTATTGCTTTCTCTTATAATATATTATGTTTTAATTACAGTATCTTTGGGACGTTAAATAATTCTTTTCATTGGGGAAAAAATATTTACTAGAATGAAAATTTTAGCAGTTGAAACAAATAAAAATTCAGTAACAAAAAAAAAAAAAAAAAGTTACCAGAAGGGATGACAGAAGGAAATTAACTTCGAAAATGACTCTGAAGGATGTGGTGAAACTTTAGATTTTACTGTAGAATTACCATTCCAAATGCTTTCCAAAACTAAAAGTACAAAATTGTATTCTTCAACAAAAGTGACTCAGTTTTCATTAAGTTATAATATATTTAAAATTAAATCATGTATTTAAATATATTTTGGAATTTTATATACTTAAATTGTGTCTTACTATTATAAATAACAGCTTGTTTCTTAATTAAAAATGCCTATGCCACCGTGGGCGAGCAGTATCTTCAGAAATGAGTTTTCAAGATATTTGAAGAAATGTGTGTTGGATTCAATACCAACAATAGGAAAATGCTTGAATTAGACGTTTTTTTTCCACGCCTTTTTACTTACTTTTACAAAAAAAGGAAGTATTGTATTCGCAAAAACAATTTCACGCAAAAATCGACCTTAATTTCCATTTTACTCACCCCAGAATGAATTATGAGGTTTTTTTTTTGACTCGACACCCCATGGATAAGTGCCTAAGAACGTATAGACACGCGAAATATCCATTTTGACGATTATCGAGTTAATTACAACGAGTTTTCTCGTGACGTCTGTATGTGCGGATGTGCGTATGTATGTCGCATAACTCAAGAACGGTATGTCATAGAAAGTTAAAATAGTGGGGTCTAGTTATGCACCTCCCCTTTTGGTTGTTTTAGGTTGGTTCAGGTGTTTCTAAAGGGGTGTTTTGCCCCTTTTTGGGGGAAATCATTGTTAATTTCGATGTAAACAGAAGTGGTGCAATAATTTGGAAGACACTTGGCGATATATCGCCAGTCTCTTGGTCGCCAAGTTTTGTCACCAGCTTGGCGACAAATTTGGCGTTTTTTTTTTTAAAATCTGATTTTAATTTGGTCCCTGATGGTGATATTTAGAGAGTAGACTATTGAATCACATTAAAATTGACAGTAATGGGGAAATGACATTAAAATGGGGTAAAAGGGAGTCATGTGATGCACACATCAGCTCGTATTTACTGGAAACCAAATAAGCAAACCTGTACAATAAAGCTAACATACAACAGATGGCAAAAGGAAAGAAAAAAATTAAATATGTGCAGTTACTACCCTTTACCTCGCCACAGCAGTATGATTTATACAACCTTTGTTTTTCGATGCAGTTCAGCCAAATCTGTTGCAGACATGAAATTTACACAGAAAGGTAGCTTCATTTTGCTTCTTTTAGGATAAACCATTTCTTAAATTATAGATTTGTACGGATTAAAAAGAGGAATCGTACGGCGCAGAGTTGGGCCACCATTAAGTCATATGATCTTCAGCCGTTTTTTCCTCACCCCTTTTTCAACAAATGAAAGCGTTTAATCGGCCGGCCAGCAAGCTCAACTTAACTTGCCAAAGGCAAATAATATGCGTCCATAAAATTTTTTTCACAAATGGCTTTGTTTTCAATTATTCCAGCAATAAAAAGTGAGCAGTCAACGATACCGCCAGGTGTCTACTTACTCTGTGCTCTTCTTCTATTAGTTCTAGCGAAATAGGTTATAGGAGTTACATATTCTTTTTCACCAGTAGTTAAATAACGAAACTCATGAGTTGCTATTTATTATTTACTTTACAAGGATTGCCAGGGGCAATCCTTGCAGGATAATGCCCGTCGACATGTCGCCAGGACTGTCAAATCCTACCTCGATTAGCAGCAGGTACAGCTTCTTCTTTGGCTTGCATATTCTCCGGATATGTCACCGATTGAACATGTGTGGGATTTCGTTGGGCGGCGTCTCGCTCGTGATCCTCGTCCTGTTGCTTCCACAGACAAACTTTGGTTGTGCATACAAACAATATGGAATACTTTTCCGTCCGCCGATATTCAAACTTTGTTTCCCTCCATGCCGAGTCGTATAGCAGCTCTTATTGCGGCGCGTGATGTCCACACAAAATACTAATTACTATCTCTTTTTATTGTTTTTTTGGTTTGAAAATGTATTCATTTATTTGTACCATTACCAGCCAACTGTGTATTAAATTTCATTCAACTATGATGCTTCCTTCATGGTGTTGCAATTTTCACAAACAAGTGTGTAGTTATAAAAACTACTAATTACTAGTTCCATTTAGCGGATTTGTTCTCATTCAATGTAATAAAGTTTGTTTTAAGAAGCAATACAAAACTGCTATAGGTAATCATATAGTTAGATAAAACATGTGAAAAACGTCTCTTTTGTTCAAGTATAAATAATTTTTGTAAAACATCTCGATAGAAAACAACTCAATGATAACACAATAGAGCAGCATTTAATTATAAATCTTTGAACTATCTTTAGTCAACAGAGTAAAATGAAAAAAGGATACAGAAGTTTCATCACATAAGCTTCAAAATTGTTTCTTTTTGAAGTTATTTTCATTTATTTGTAATTTTACTTTATCATTTACTGAGAACGGATTAAAATATGTTAGACTATTGTTCTCCCTCTTTGTTGCATTGTAAGACACTGATTATTCATGTTACAATTAATCTCCAGAAATATCCAGCGAAAATTAGTTTGTATTTTTTTGTACCGGTAAATATTTTTATGGTGCTATTTGGAGTTAAGATTTATTTATTGTTCGGAAACGAGATGTTTTAAATTTAAATTTAGCGCATTAAACTTGATAGTTTTGAAATTTGGTAAAATGTTTTTCTTTCTCTCTTCTCTTCCCCCACCCCTTCTATTCCATTTTTTAGTTTAGGAGATTTAATGCGACAGACATTAAAACTTTTTAACTTTGCTAAGTAGAGTTTTCTCTATGTAACTGTGACGCAACGACTGAATCAAACCAAAAAAATTCGGTGCATAAAGTTAATTGATGATGGTAGTTACAAATTTAAAAAAAAAAAAAAACGTCGTTGAACTTTAAAAAGTTGATGCTTATTTTAATATAAATATAACCATTTAACAACATTTCAATAACATAATTATATAGAGTTACATAATTATGTAGTCCTGAAGAACTGACACCTTTCTCTATCTCTAGCAAAATAGCTTTCAAATACGATCAAATATTCAAATTCGTTTTCTGCCAGGGCTCAACATCTTAAAGAGGTGTGACCATCATTACAATAATCTTACGTTCATAAAGTGGAAATGACACTCTGGCATTAGTTCTGACTCTGCCTATTTGTCGTACACGTGGAGATTTTTCAGCAATGTCTTATGAAACCAGCTATGTTAAAAATACACTAGTGTAGGGGAGACTGTTGTACCTTGACCTTGGTGTACCTTGCGTCATGCCCTCTAATCAGCTAATGTATTTACCTAGTGAGGAATCACGGTACTATTTCAGCCATGACAGTCTCTCCACCTGCGAGAGTGATTTGTAGGTTGAAACTCCAGCTTTTATGTGGACAGTGATTGTTTTGTGATATGTACAAACAAAAGTAACTAATTCCAGTGTTACTTAAATGAAATTGGACTTTTAAAGACTAGTGTTACCCAACCGATTGACCATTATATCTATTGCCTATCTCTCGGTAAATATATTCAACATTTAGTCTTTACTTTTTACGTAGCTGTTAGGTTAGGGTAGCCACTTTTGTGTAAACATGCACCCTCGTCTACTTTGAAACCATTTTTATTTTAGGTAGGATTTCATTATGTCTCGAAGTAAAACTGGAATCAATAGGGATCCAGTAGATATTGAGGCATTGCAAAATGCAACTGAAGCTGTAAGAAGTAATGATTCTGACCAAAAAATTACTTTTAGAGAGGCCGAAAAAGGATTCAAAGTTTGCAGGTCAACCATTACTAGGCATTTAAGAAAGTTGAATGAAAGTGGGTCCGATAAACTTGAATACAGCGTAAGTTATGCAATTAAGCAAGTACAAGGGGTCTGTCTCAAGGTACACGAGCATCATGTACCATGGAACAAATTACATAAAATTTGTTAAAAAATATTAAAAAAAAAGAAAAATATTTTTTTTATAGTCCGAAATATTTTTTTTACTTATGCCAAAAGGCTTGAAGTTAAGTTTTAATAATTAAAAATAATAAAATAACACATTCTTTTTTTGAAAACAAAAATTTTTTAGAAATGGTCCAAGGTACAACAGTTGCCCCTATCTACAGAACGAGTTGGGCGTAATATTGCAGTAAAAAACTTTTAGTGGAGCAACAAATACTTGGAAAAATGTTTTATAAGTTTCTTTAAAACAATCATTTCGTTTAAACTTGGTTCCTGGTTTTTCTCTCCTAATGCTTATCTCTTAATGCTACATTTTAGATGACACTTTGTAATTCATTTAAATTGGTACAGTTTTTGTCACACTACTTACAAATCTATATTTTACAGTCAAAACAGTTCTTTTGCTTAATTCATTATCCTGATTGCTTCAAGATTTTAAATTTTGGAAATTAGTCTAGAAGCTACACAAGGTGCAGAGATAGTTGCTTTTATTTCAAAGTATTAATTTTGGCATATTAAATAGACTTCACAGATTTTCTCGTTAAATTACATCTGAGTTGACTGTCTTTATGGAATATTTCAGTTAATTGTCACTTACATGAGCATAAGTCAGATTGTAGTAACGGAGAAGCAATTTATTGTGCTAGTAATGTGAAACTAATTGTGTTTTTGCACTGTTCCTATTTGCGTACTCATCTTTTTTTTTTTTTATTATTATTATTCATTTTGTTCGAATCTTAAATCTATAAGATATATATTTAAGAACTTCCGTAGCGCCTAAATTGCATTAATTATTTTTCTTGTCTTCATTACCTTCCCTCTCCTCCTCTCTCTCTCTCTCTATATATATATATATACATACATATTCATTTATTTATCTTTTACTGTCTTTTTAACACTCTTTGGAAGTGCAATAATAAATTTGCTTACATGCCAAAATATCTTATGCTACTATTATTAAGCTAAAAAAGTACTATCATAAACAAAAAGTAATGCCATTTTTCAACACAATGGCAGAAAATTGTGGGTCGTTGAATAAAAGTTGAGGAATTTAGCCGTAAATTATCAGGAAAAGTTATAAGTCACAAGATTTCTATATGCGGTGAAAAAAACTGACATAAATTCTCAACTTTTTTAAAATAATTTATAAAAGTTGACAGCCTGTATTTTTCTTCCTATTTCAAAACATTTATTTAGTTTAGGGCGTTTTCAACTTCTAGCTAATATTTGCTTTTGAAGAGTGTTTCATATGGTTGTTTCTCTCTTTATTCTTTTCTAAAAGAAGAAACGTTTATATATATATATATACATTAGGGTGGTCCTTATTTTTGAAATTGCAGATAATTTACGCGACGCCCCCTCAATTTGTTCCATTATACAAATAAATGATCCTAGCAAAATTTTAAGTCAATCCATGAATATTAACACGTGCCCCTAGGGTCCCCTTTTTTCAGTTTCGAAGAAAAAATTGCGAATTTTCTCATTTTTATGTAAAAATATTCTAACGTTTTATATTTAAAGCAATTTTGTACCTCAATAGGTGCTGCTACTTCCAGACTGACCATTCTCTCGCTTTCATTCTGTAAAATTTAGCATGCTACAGAGGGCACATGTACACCAATGGCCTTGGGTACCACTTTTCTGCGCTTGTTCCAACCAAGCGGCAGGGGAACGTTTCCTCCCACCAAGATGGACACAAGGGATTCCATAGGCCATTAATGAATGGCCTAGGCCATTAATGAATGATCTTTGACAACAACAAATTGCCTCCTCCTGGCTTTGGGTATTGATTTACAAAATTCCCTGTGTATGTAATAGGTGTGGCAAATAGAGTCGCAAGGTTTCAATGCTATAAATATAAGTAATTGCAATCATATTTTAATTCGCTGTTCTTTAGTTATAAACATACCTAAATGCTTACACAATTTTGAATTTTTAAAATATAAATTTCGAAAAATCCTCTTACTCCTGACATAAAAATATACTGTATTTTACATAGCTAAAATATAAATTAAAAAAATATATATATCCAGCTCAGAACAATGCAGAAATCTATAAATTAATTTTCTTCTATTTCAGTACATAGTCCTTTATTATCATCAAATTCTTGCAATTCACAAGATTTAGAAACCGAAATTGGTATCTATCCTAACCTGTTGAACTTTTGTTTTCTACAGCTGGTCTACCACAATGCAAAAAAGCTTGCCAAGTATTGATATCATCTCGCCTTTCATCACTGTTAGACAAATGCCATATTAGGGATAAAAATGTTCGTTAATTTACAGCCTATGTAGATGCAGTAAATTTAAATCCAAATGACCAAGTGATCAATCGTACATTCCTTAAGAGTGCAAGAGAAAATCTTCGACAGGTAAAATTAAATTTCATGAATTTAAATTTAGATTTTGTAGTTATTCACTGGGATAAAGCTACATCCAGATGTAACTGGAAAAAGAACGCCGACAGGATTACCGTGATAGCTTCAGGTCCTAATATTGAACAGCTACTCGGAATTCCTTAGATATTTCTTCAGTTGTATATATCTTAGATGATAGCTCTTAATTGCGCTAACTGCTCTAGCTGTAGTGTTTGATACAAGGACTTGCAATACCAACCGTATAAATTGTGCATACAATTTTTTAGAGCAAAAACTGAACGGTGATATATTACATTTGGATTGCCATCACCATGCACTTGAAATCGTACTGCAGAGTGTGTCCTTAAGAAGTTCTTGCCTTTCTTAGTTCTAGATCAGATATTCAATTATGTAAGCGCTTCAAAACTTTGTGGAAAGATCTCCATCATTCAGAACCTATAACATTTCAATCAAGTACACATACCACTTAATTCTAAAAGACGAAGTTGATGACATATTATTGTTTTTAAAAAGCGGAATTGAGAAAGATTACGGAGAATTCTCGTAACTTGTAATAATATTTCCTGGTGAATTTCCTCCTACAGGGATATGTTTTCGGCAACCTGGAGATTATCCCTGAGCCACATGATGGGTGGCGAATGGAATTTTTGTTTGAAAATTTTTATATTTAGGAAACAATTTAAATTGACCTTACATGAAAAGAAAGCCCTTCAATGCTGTTTTACAAAGCTGTTTTACAATTAAATGCTGTATGAAGATATGGTTTTTCGCAGTAACCCAATCGAGGCTCCTTTGAATAATATAATATGTCTGAAAAACTAGCAGCGTACAAAATGATGACAAACATGCAGCAGAAGCAGTGATTGGAAAATTCATAAATCACTTATGGTATTTAGGGGATAAACTAGTAGCTTTGTCGGTAATAACTGAAGGAATTAACTTTGAAAATAGGAAACGACTAGTCCAAAAAATGCTTGTGATAAGGAAGACGTGTCTGATGACTGTTTAACAAATCTCAGATAACAGTAGATGTTTTGGAATACTTTTTTAGTAAAGATCTTCCTCTTTACAGACTCAATTACGAGTCAACAAAACTGTTTGATAAGTTACAAATACTAAAAGATTTTTTCGTATTTGATCCTGATTCACGGCAAAATGAAGGAAGCTATTTAAAGGGAAGAGAGATCGTTAATATACAGAAAATTGTGAATGATACAATTGAAAGAGGAGCACAATTAATCAAAGAATTTCGCAACTAATTTACCAAATTCTGAGTCACAAAAACAATTGATTTTACAGACCGTCCGAGACTATCGGAAAAAATACACACTATCGAGATACATTAAGAAAAGCGTACGATTAAGGTAAAGTTTCTAAAGCACTATTTCATTCTTATTCAATGTGAAATATTTAGACGATAGGAAATAATTAAAAAGATTAATTTTAGTGCTACCTCGCTGTAAAAATATTTTGCAAACATAGGAGGAACGATGTACGGGGTCTGAAGTAAAAACTTGAAGAATTGAGGGAAAATTATCAAAAGTGTTAAAGTTCAACGTCCTAGGGGCACGTGTTATTATTGACCGATCGAGTTCAAATTTTGCACCGATTACTTTTTATTTTAGTGTCACAAAACTAGGGGGCGTCACTTGTTGAATTCCGAAAAAAAATTTTCCCATATAAATAAGGACCACCCTAATATACATACAGGGTGTTCCGTTTTAAACTGAAAGACCTTTATTTTCACAACTATTAATCCTTGATGTATACTTCCAATTGCAAAAATGTTCAAAATCAGATGCAGATTTAAGATATCGAAAGTTTGAAGCAAAAATAAAATTGAGTCAAAAAATACAAAATTTAGCTTTTTACACGGGTGCATCAAAACTCAAGGACATATTCCAGTTCAAAGTTTTAAGGGACCATACAGAAGATGAGATTGGAGCATATCGTTCTTCCAGAAAAATGGCAGGTCGCCAAAGTAAGAAAAACAAGGTATTTATATTTTTCATTGATATTCAAAAATAAATGCAAATAATACGTCGTGACAGTCAAAAACACACAACAAAACTTCGAAAAATTTGAAAAATCATACTCTATATACAAATATAATTTTAAACACTTGTTAACCGCTATATTTCCCCCTAATAATGTTATTGACGGCGAGTGAAAGGTGGTGTAAGTCACAAAACGCTGCTTTTAAATCTCGGTGAATATTGGCCGTATTAATTTCAAACTTTTTCTGTTGGGATTATTTTTCAATGGAGATTATTCCCCTAAACATAAGTTAGGGGACTTGGGGCTAGTATAAAAAGTTAAATTTTGTATTTTTTGACTCATTTTTATTTTCACTTCGAACTTTCAATGTCTTAACTCTGCATGTGATTTTGAACTTTTCTTGCAATTTGAAGTATAAATCTAGGACTAACGATTGCGAAAATAAAAGTCTTGCAGGTTAAAACGGAACACCCTGTATATGTATATATGGTAAAAATTTCTTTAATTTTTTGGTAATCCTGTGAAAGGTCATTCTACTATTGAAACTGTAACATGACACTAGAAATGTTTTTTTGTAATGCGCATTTCAAATAACCTATCCACTATTTGCATAGCAAAATTATTGTAGTAGAACTGCAAACGTGTGACAGAAAGCTGTAGCGATTTTCTAGAATAGGTAATACGAGACATGTCCATAAAAAAAAAAAAAAAAAAAAAAAAAAAAAACTGATTAGGATGTGGTAATGAAGATAAAGATTTTATGGTCGATATCCACCAGTACACTTATCATTAAGATAAGTCACAACATATAACGTTATGTTTTTTTAAATATTTCTTATTAGTCTTAAAGAATGGGAAATAGTAATCTGTAAGTTCTATATTTAGATGAAGGTTTGCTTCTTAAGATCATCTATGTTGACGTTTTTTCTTTAAAAACGTAATTTTACACTTCTCCGCTTTTAAAAGTAAAATCTGCTCAAGTTAAGACTTAAATGGGGACGAAAATTTGTCACACCAATAAATATTAAAACAAAGAGTTTAAATCTGATGAAGTGAAGGTAATAAGCAGCTCGTGATTGCTACAAAAAAGAAAAAAAAAACTTTTTTTTTACATTAGCAAAACCCCAATCAATATATTTATCGCCAGAGACGATATTTTATTTCACTGATTTAAGTGCCCCGAATTTTATTCGTTACGAACAATAAAAATCGTTCGGAAATATCAATTAAAAACTATTAATTATAACACTTAGATTTGGACATAAAATTCCTATTTTTCGAAGATTTTCCTCCGTTCAAATTATTATTCAGTGCTTCTTCTCAACTTTCCCTAACAATGTTTTTATTAAAATTTATAGCGTGAGAAAATCGTTAAGACGAAAGATCTGTTGCCATTTTTTTCTCGAATATGAACAAGTAAAATTCAAGTAAACTTTTGTTTGAAAGGGATCTCCTGTAATCTGGGGATCTAAAAATGTTTGCTACTTTTTGGTTATTTTTTCGCAATCTGCAGCAAAATTTTATTGATTTGTTTTTCTTTCTTTTTTTTTTGTTCAAGCCTGAGCGTTGAACACGCGTCACTTGACATAACTTTTATTTTCTAGGTGCACCGTGCAAAGTCGGGCGACTGGCGAAGCACCTAGTCTTTAATATGAACGGAGCAGTAAGATTTGCTAATAAATATGTTGTAACCGTCCCGAAACTTTCTCCTTTATCTATCTGGTCAATTTCCTTATTTTTCTTCGCAATTAAATAAATCTGTAAATAGAAACAACTGTTTTTACAAAGAGAATTTAGTGGTTTGATATTGAAAACAAACATATCGCCACTATTCGGCACTGAAAAAAACTCTTCTACTAAAAAAAAAAAAAAAAAATCATGTGAGCTGATATGGCTGTATAAATAATTTAAATTCAGAGTTGCCGTTTCGGACATTGCGTAAGCAGTTTAAGGGGGTTCGCGAGGAGTAGCAAAGTATCCCCAATGTAGAGAAAGAAAACTCAAAAGTCTGAAGACAAAGTTACAAAGAAATGAAAAATGAAGCATAAAGCGTATTTCTTCAAAAAAAAAAAAAACCGCATTAGTATCTAAATTAATTTTGTTTAGGAAATGCGGGGGTACCTACTGTTTGTATTTCCATTAACCATGAATGCCTTCACTTAAGATAGATTATTCCGAGTTGAGTTTTCATATAGTTTCTAGCAATTCATTTTAACTGATGAGTCTAATGCATTATATCAATTTTGACATGATCATTAAGTGGAGGATTAAAACAGATGGGAGTGCTTGCGGCAGACGTTCAATAACTCAAATACATCTCATTTGAATAATAAAGCGATTCTGCAGTATAAGTAATAGGGTAAGGGTCCCATAGCTGATGAAGGCGGCTAATGGTTCAATAGAGAAGTATTTGGGTGGAACATGTTTCTTATAAAAGGTTATTAATTCCCTCTTTTAGGAAGCAAGAGTTACACTCCGCAAAATATTTATTAGACGAGGTTTCGTATATAACTTTAAATGGTTGAGTATTAAATAAAATAGTCTAGTTAAATTTGTCGACTAGTTAAATTTGTTACGCTTACTAACTATTTAAAGATAAAAAGAAATCTGGCATTAGAAGTTTTAATTGAAGATTGTTTCTAATTTAGTGCTTCAGTCGTTTTGGATCAATTCCAACCATGAAGGTTAATGGTATACCATTTCATATTTTTTTATAATATTCGTTTTCAGAAGATATTGTAGAAGATCCAATGTTGCACTATGCTGTCAAGGTTATAAAATCAGTTTTCTACCACGGAGCCAGAAAATTCAAAATTTAACGAAAAAAAAAAAATACCGATTTTATCTTTTATACGACTTTAATGAGCAGATACTAATTAAAACGTAAATTAACACATTGTTTCACTCTTAATATTCTTACTGCCAAGTCGGTCTTTAAAATTGACACACGACCATTAAACAACTGAGTAAAAGCAATCTGCGGCAGGTTGATGAGCGTGTCACAAAAGGCGGCACGTCGGTCGCCGCATGTGGCGAACCGGGGTAGGCGAGCAAAGCGACTGGGGACTGAGCCCCATACTTCTGAAGTATTGTCTTCAATTGAATGCTCATTTGAAGCTTCATAAATCCCTCATCCTCTACATTGTAATATTCTTATACTACTAGAAAGTCTCCTGTCAAAGTATGACGGATGAAAATTGCTTCTAGTCTTCTGCATTTTATCGAAGCAATTGCCTGTTTAGGATATTTTGATAGTTGAAGTTTTAACCCTAACTCCAGTGGATGAACCCTAAAGTCCAGTAGATAGCGTTCATTGTTGACCACTTTTTCGTTTCTTTATTTCCCTGAAATGACACAGTCTTACCAGTAAAACGGTTAAGATACCGGATCCCGTTCAACCTCGTCAAAATAAAGCATTTCCCTGCATGCCAAAAATTACCAAGAAATATTACGAAATAATCATGACGTGGCGCAATTTGATTGATGATGACGTCATGATTGTTATTCGATCCTTTGCCATTATATATATGAGGATATCATGACGTATAAACATTTTTTGATGTTATGATCGAAATGGGGAGAGTTTAAATATTTTTAAGTTTCATTCTTCTAGCTCAAAGTTGTACTAATTCAATTAAAATAATTTATTTTACATCACATTCCTCATATTGTTCAACAATTTCCTAAGAAGCCTTTTACATTTGAACCGGATTAATTACTCATTCAAACTCAATTTTAATTTAAAAAAATAAATTTTAGTTTCAAATTTTTAATAACTGCAGTACAGTACTTTCGCAATCCTTCTTTAGTTTATAACAATATAAACAATAGATTCAAATAGCATTGCTAAAATATGAGTGAAACAGTTAACAGTAGAAAAATTGTAGCGCAAGGTTATTTTGAATGACTGATGTACAGTAAGCAATAGTTGGTCATTTTTGAGCATCACGATTATTTAACATTTTCCCCCAAATTGCAATTTTTGAGCAATATCATATTGCTTATTATCTTCACTTGACCTAAGAAGATGTTGCTCTGATTTTTGAGATTGCCATGACAACGTTTGTTTTTAATATTAAATTGGAGAACGAAATTTTCGTTGTCGTAGTTATAAATCGCCTGTAGTTTGATTTTATTCATATTCATTTCAGGGCTTAACTCAAACAAAGTTTACTTTAAAAAAAGTGTTTTTCCGATAAAATTTAGTTTTTTTTCTGGGAGAAAAAGAAAGAAAAAAAAAATGATATTGATGAATTAATAGTAAAACTTGATTAAAAAAAATTCATTTCGAAATTTCCATATTACTAATTCTCATTATTTAATATTTTTCGAAATAAAAATACATAATGTAGTACGATGTAAATAATCTTTGTGATAAGCATACTGGTGGCTTTCGCCATACAATCTTTATCTTTATTACTGCGTCCTAATAACCATTAATTTTTTATGGACATATATTCCAAAAAACCACTAGTCATAATATGACGGGTGCAAATTTCTTGGCCATTTCCATTCCATTCCATCTCTTGAAATACGAAACCCAACGAGTAGGGTGCTATCGCTATTCGTGATTGCGGAAAGCACAATTTGAATTCAAGACGTAAAATATTATTTGTTTATTATTATAGACTCGAAACCATTTCATCAGTAATACTGAACAAGATAAATATTCCTTTATCTTTCTGCATGAATTTATACAATATATGTATATACTTTGTGTTCCGTTTTAACCTGAAGTACCATTATTTTCGCAACCGTAAGTCCAAGATTTTTACTTCCAATTGCAAAAATATTCAAAATCAGATGCAGAATTAAGATCTTAAAAGTTTAAAGCAAAAATAAACAAGAAGTTCTGTCTAAAACTAAACGAGCCTACTTTCCCATATACCCATACTACTTTCTAGTAAAAATAGCTAAAATCGCAAATTATTTCAAAAATATTTTTTAAATATTTTAAGCTGATTTCTAGGAATAAAATAGTCCTCACTCATCTTAAAAAAAAGCACCTTTTAAACAAAGCACCTAATACACTTTTCTCCATTAAAAAAATTCTTTAACGGCTTTCAAAACGAAAAAATTATAATTAAAATTCATAAACTTACTAAAATAAATACATCATACCAAAGAAAAATCGTTTCTTTTTCACCTGTTGACAAAAATAATTTTTTAAATGAATTAATGCAATTACCAAAATAAATAAAAACAATAAAATGTCAACTTAAAGAAATAATTTTCATTATAAAAAAAAAAAATCGTCTGCCTATATCTTTATGTAGAAACATGAATGACTTCGAGTTTATTCGCCGAAAACTGAATGCCTAAATTAAAACTTTAGCGTGAAAATAAAAACGAGTCATATCAACAATAATTATTTCACAGTTAAAACCATAGCTGCGGATTCGGAGTCGGTGTCAATCTCATTTTGGAATAAAGGAGTCGGAGTCGAATATCCAAAAATCGGAGTCAGTCATCTGTCCTCCGTGTATAAATTTTTGCCAAAGCTACGAAGTCAGAGTCGAAACCGGGTGTCCCTAAATTCTCGGAGTTGGAGTCTGGAGTTTGGCGTCAAGAGCTGTTTCCAACAAAATTTGTTTGAAGTAAATTCGCCTTCAAGTACGGAATCTACATTGACTTTCAGTTTCCCCGTAGGCGCTAATGTTAAGGGATTTGAACTGTTCAAAACTGAACGGAAAATTGTTCAAATCAAAAAGATATTTTATATACAAGTTTTTCATCAAAAGTTTTTTCCTACAAAGTTTGTTTGAAGCAAATTCGCCTCACAATTCGGTATTGCCTTGAATTTCCCCTAAGGCGCTAATGTTAAGTCTTTTTGAACTGTTCAAAATTGATCAAAAAATAGTTCAAATCAAAAAGTGAAATGTAGGAATGAGGTGTCCTCGCCGAGATCTTTCGAACAAAAAAAAGTTTGTTCGAATCAGACTATTCATTTAAAAGTCATTAGGGGGGGGGGGACAGACAGACAGACATTTCCCCCCATCTCAATACACTACTTTCCAATTTTTAATTTTTTAATATTTATTTAATTATTTTACTTATTTTTGATTTTTTTTTTGTTTTTCGCCGATATTTTAAAGATGCATTAAGCCTTCTTTCATGCTTTTTTCTTCTTTTTCTGACTTTTACTGGGAAAGTAGGCTGAAAATAGCCAAAAAATACAAACATGAATTTTTTATACGGGCCTTAGGTCCCCTAAGTAATATTTAGAGAAATAATCTCCAATGATACCTATTACTGACACAAAAAACTTGACAACTCAAAACTCAAGGAGATATTATTCCAGTTCAAAATTTCTAGGGACCATACAGAAGAGGAGATTGGAACTTATCGCCCTTTCAGAAGAATGACAGGTCGTCGAAGTAAGAAAAACAAGGTATTTATATTTTTCATTGCTATTCAAAAAGAAATGCAGAGGTTGTGCCATAATACGCAAAAATACGCAACAAAATCTTGAACAATTTGAAAAACCACTCTATGCACACTTATAGTTTTAAACACATGTTAACCGCTATGTTTTCCCCCAAAAGGTGTTATTGACGGCGAGTGAAAAGTGGTGTAAATCACAAAACGTTCCGTTTCCTAACTCGGTGAATATTGGTCGTACTAATTTCAATTTTTTTGTGTTGGAACTCTTTCTCAATGAAGATTATTTCCCTGAATATAAGTTAGGGGACCTGGGGCCCGCATAAAAAGTCAAATTTTGTATTTTTTTCACTTTTATTTGTTGTACGATGAGATTATATCAACGAAGTTATAGAACCGATGACTACTTAAATAAGTGCTCTTTTGAGTTGCAGAGTGATTGGATTCCTTTTCAGAAAACAATACCTGTGGTTGAAATTATGTCTTTTTATTTCCTCCATGGTGATATAATACAGTGATATCCTTGGCTAGGTATTTACAGATGAAATATGAAATTGCAACATAAGTTCTCTCGAAGCATAGATAATTTAGTAAAACATGCAAAACCATTATTGATAAATATGTATTTGACTAATGAAGAGTCATTTATGTCATCGAGGTTCCAGTAACTTGAACTTAAGGTTTGCAGAAAAAGTTTACAATTATAAAATACCTAATCGAGAGCATGACGGCAAACAGCCGATTCGGCTGATCAAGAAAAATACGGCGCATTAAAAGAGAAAGAGGCAAGTGTCATTTGCACGGATTACAAGACATAAATTTGAGATGCGCATTTCCCGATGTTAGAACGGCGACCAATCAAATGAAAATGGAACTTCTTTATTTCATGACGTAAGGCACGCACGTGTCTAAGATCGGGAAATACGTTACAAACATTGAAATTAGCATTTGTGACTTTACAAGATAAAAGAAAATAGGGATTTGATTAAAGCCAAATATATCAAAATAAACGTAAATAATTGATAATATTATTTGGAACTCCCAACATTATTTTTACTTCAAACTTTTAATATCGTAACTCGGCATCTGATTTTGAACATTTTTGCTTATGGAAGTATACATCTAGGACTAAAGTTGCGAAAATAAAGGTCTTGCATGTTAAAATGGAACACTCTGTAGAGTTTGCTTTCATGAGTTTTAAAATAAAAACTGGAATAAAGGAGTGGTCTTCCAGTTTTGAAAGATATTTTCGTGACTGCATAAAAATGCTTACTTTAACCTACTACGGACTCTCCAAAATAAATAAAAGCAAAAAATGCTTACAAAACTAACACTGCATGTTTTTTCATCTTTACTCTATGTGCAAATTTTCTGCCTTACGGTCTAAAATAGGTTGATTCTTTTGAAATGTGACTAAAAGTTTTGAATTTCGTAGTGTATGCACTTCAGAAATAGAACGTTGAAAATAAAACTAATTTAACGTATTCAAACTGGAAATTCTTTCTGAGGAAACTAAAAACTGATGTTCTTTGAAAGAAACACTGCAGTAACTATTTTAGTAGTTTTTTATGCAAAGTAGTTCCATTAAAATAGTTTTTTACCATTTGAAAAACAAGGGAAATTTTTTAGAAAGTCTCTCTATTAGTGTTACATAAACGAATCTTGTTATTTTTTGGGACAATTCAATGTTAAATATTCGTTATGTTCAAATGCATGTCTTTTTTTTTAGTTTTCATTTTAATAGAAAATGAATCCATTAACATAGGAATTAGAATATGTATACTTTGAATTGCATTTATTTAATCATAATATATATAATAGCCAGTGACCGAGTAACACTCCTGACGTCATTAACAATGAAACTCGCACCACGGCATGATAATTTGATAATATGTTTCGGAAATGTTTAACATGCAGGGAAAGACTTTTTTGTGACAAGGCGGAACTGGATCCGGTAACTTAACTGTTTTACTGGTAAGACAGTGTTATTTCAAGGGAATGGAGACGCAAAAAATTGGTCAACAATGAACGCTATCTTCTGGAGTTTAGGGTTAATAAACAGTATTGGAGGTTAATCTTTCAACAATTAAAATATCCCCAAACAGTGTCATCGCACTATGGCATGATGATTGGTTAATGTGTTTTGGTTAGGTTTAACATGCAGGTGAAATGCTTTATTGTGAGAAGGCGGAACTGGATCCGGTAACTCAACTGTTTTACTCGTAAGACGGTGTCGTTTCAAGGGAATGAAGACGCAAAAAAGTGGTCAACAATGAACGCCATCTTCTGGAGTTTAGGGTTGATACACTGGATTTGAGGTTAATCTTTCAACAATTAAAATATCCCCAAACAGTGTCATCGCACTATGGCATGATAATTGGTTAATATGTTTTGGTTATGTTTAACATGCAGGTGAAATGCTTTATTGTGACAAGGCGGAACTGGATCCGGTAACTCAACTGTTTTACTGGTAAGACGGTGTCGTTTCAAGGGAATGAAGACGCACAAAAGTGGTAAACAATGAACGTTATCTTCTGGAATTTATGGTTAATACACTGGATTTGAGGTTAATCTTTCAACAATTAAAATATCCCCAAACAGTGTCATCGTACTATGGCATGATGATTGGTTAATATGTTTTGGTTATGTTTAACATGCAGGGAAATGCTTTATTGTGACAAGGCGGAACTGGATCCGGTAACTTAACAGTTTTACTGGTAAGACGGTGTCGTTTCAAGGGAATGAAGACGAAAAAAAGTGGTCAACAATGAACTTATCTTCTGGAGTTTAGGGTTAATACACTGGATTTGAGGTTAATCTTTCAACAATTAAAATACCCAAAACAGTGTCATCGCACCATGGCATGATGATTTGTTAATATGTTTTGGTCATGTTTAACATGCAGGGAAGTTCTTTATTGTGACAAGGCGGAACTGGATCTGATAACTCAACTGTTTTACTGGTAAGACTCATTTTTGGATAATAAAATAAAAAATTTGTAACAATTAATAACGCTATCTACTAGAACTTAGGGTTAATCCACTGGAGTTAGGGTTAAAATGTCAACTATCAAAATATCACTAAACAGGCGATTGCTTCGTTCAAATGTAGAAGCAATTTTCACCCGTCATATTTTGACGGGCGATTTTCTAGTACAATAGTGTAGAAGCGAAAATAAATCTAAATAAGTTGTAATTGAATGTGGATACAATGATGCACGTTTTTTGATAAAAGACACACATAATTTGGCAACTATGTTTTGACACGTAATTTGGCCTCGGTTTCCTGTTATCGAAAAATGAGGTCTTTCTCTGCAAAAATTTCAAGAAAAGTCGCCAAATTTAGCGAGCTTCGCAGAGTAATGGATGACTCATCAAAGTAGCAGAACTTTCCATTGCAACCTTTAACTAATGTTGTAATAATACTTATATTATGCATTATATTTACATTATGTTTATTAATTTTGTAATAAACTAATGTTGTAGTAATGTTGTATAAGGGTTAAGCTTAAAACATAACTGACTAGCTTAATGAAAGCATAACTGACGTGATGACTCCCATTCATGCCCGAACCCAAGAATGGCACAGGAAAGAAGGGAGTTAAATGCAACCAAAAAATATACACCTCTTCCAAAGAAAGCAGTTTTTCAATTCTCCCAAGTTTCCAAAGCAGCTTGCTTTTTTGAACGATATTCAGTTGAAAAAGCTTTGTCCTTGGAAGAGATATGTCTTTTTTGGTTGCATTCCACTTCCTTCTTTCACGAGCCATTCTTGGGTTCGGGACATGAACGGGAGTCATCCCATCCGATATATTTTTCCAGGAAACTTCATCCTTACAACATTATTTAGAGATTGTAATTAATTCTGTAATTTCTAGGCACTGTATTTCGTAGTTCTCTAACGCGTGCGAAGCTGGTTAACATCTTGTATATTAAACAGTAAAGAAAGATTTGAAAGATGAAGATTTAAAACTATGTCAGTTAACAATAAACTGGTCTTTCTGGTATGCAGGATGACTGAATAGTAAGAATTGCTACTTTTTCCAAGGGTTGAACAAATTATTGCAAAAACAGAAACTTGATATTATTTTTTAGTTATCTATTTATTTTCATTTTTTGTACTTCTTACCAAGTTGAAGATAGAAGAAAATTGAATTAATGCATGGTATTAAACAAGCACTCATTGTTGTTTACGCAACTGAACTGAAGATTTAAAACTATGTCAGCTAACAATAAACTGGTCTTTCTGGTATCATGCAGAATGACTGAATAGTAAGAATTGCTACTTTTTCCTAGGGTTAAACAAATTAGTGCAAGAACAGAAACTTGATATTATTAACGACTGAATAGAAAGAATTGCTACTTTTTCCTAGGGTTGAACTAATTAGTGCAAAAACAGAAACTTGATGTTATTTTTTAATCATCTATTTATTTTCATTTTTTGTACTTCTTACCAAGTTGAAGATAGAAGAAAATTGAATTAATGCATGGTATTAAACAAGCACTCATTGTTGTTTACGCAACCTTGTCACTGTTAATCCATTTTGTTTATGTCTTTTTTTGCATCATTTATACCAGTATCGATAACAATACGGCTACGTTCGGAAATAAGCACCGGTAGTACCGATGCCGAGCAAGTGGTCGAAACTGCTGGGTCCTTCTATGAAAAAGCATAGGGATCTTAGAACAGGAATTAAAATGGAGGGCGCCAGTCCAATCACTGTCTTAGAAAAAACTCATTCAAAGACCTCCAAGTCACGTGACTCAATAACGACGAATGGTTGGTACGCTTTGCGTGAAACAAGCGAAAGAAACCAGATTTCTTCCAATTCTTTGCTTTAAAATCAATCACATGGCTTGGTGTTTTGGTTTCATGAATGAAAGCCTTCACTCCTGACATTTTATTTATTCTCAACTAGCTGTACCCGACGCGCGTTGCTACGCCAACAAAAAAATACATCATTATACTGATTTTCATGAAAATCGGTTGAACGGGGCAGAAGTTGCTACTCTGCAGTGCCACCTGGTGGCGAGTGGCTTCAATGAGCATATTATGCACCTTCTCCGTGGAAAAATAAATAAATATATATATATATATATATATATAGCAATTTTCATAATAATCGGTCCAGGTATCAAGTGAAGTCGTGACTATACTCAAATTTTGTACTCACGCAGTTTGCAAGATCAATCAATCGCTAAAAATATCAAATAGAAAAAATTTTAAATCCCCCCCCGTTGCATGAAAAGCCATAATACAATAAAGAAAGAATTTATTTGTTCAAGCTCAAGAAAAATGGCAACAGCTAACTTATTATCAATGAGATCTTTCACGCGAATTAATTTCTGCAGCCGATAATTTTATTCGTATTTATCCAATGGATTGTGACTTAAATTGGAATAAAAAGGAACTATCGATCGGATTTTTTTCGAACTGGTCTATAAACATTCCCAGTACCAAAAATAACAAACGGTGAAAGTTTCAGCCAAATCTGCCGGGTAGTTTTTGAGTTCATGGATGACATACAGACAAACATTCATTTTTATATATATAGAAGATGATAGTGATGTTACCGTTTTAAAACGCTTGCGGTGGGGGGGGGGGGCACCGGAGCGACCTGTGCCTGTTTCCGAAGGTAACCCAGATGTCCTCCATTCTAATTTACTTCGTAGGTGTTCCTGATTTCCCACATTTTGATTTTGTAACTTCTGTTGGCAACGTTGGCATGAACTTAAGCAATGCATTGGTATGACATTTTGGTGCCGATAGTTCTGTATTGTTTCAGTAGAAACAGGAAAAAATTTGGAGTAATAGAGGTGAAGCCACTGTGTTAGAGTGAAGCATATACCTCAAAATAGAGAGAAGAAGAAGAAGAAGAAGAAGTAGTTCTGTTATGTGATGAATCCGTAAGTCGTCAGGAAAAATCCGTAAAGTCGTTGACGATAAGGAAGTATTTACCTATCAAGAGTTCTGTTTACAGATCAACCTTTCCAGTAAACCCAAGATATGATCAGGCGGTCATTGCATTTTACATTTCCAGTAAGTCTTTTTTTTTTAAATTCCTTCATTTTAAGATCTTGATTTATGTTGTTCAAAATATGAGATTTATTTTGATAGAACATTTGATAGTGTAGTGATCGGGAAATATAATGTTTATTGATGTCAGCATTTGGCCACTAATATCAAGTTAGTTTATTTTCAGTTTATAATAATTGTGTGACAGTTATAATTTTCTACCTTTAATACTGTATAACTGCATTCAATTTCGTATGTATCTGTTATGTCTTATCGATTTTTTCAGTTTTCTCATTTTCATTACTTCGTGTTAATCCGCTAATAGAAGCATTTTGTGCTGATCAATTCCTGTTAGCTTCATGTAATAAGGGACATTCTTGTTCAAAAATTTGCCGTTCTTTCATATCAGTACTTATGTGTTTTACATTTACTTATATTTACAATGTAATATGCTTAATTTATCTCATTTGTCTTAAATTTATGACTTTTAATAAGGTTTTTGTAAAATTTGGCAGTGTTTTTCATACAATATCATCAAAAGCATTTCATACATTTGACCAGAGGTTCTGAACTTGGGAGACGTGCCTTCCTAAGGGGATGCAGAAAAATTTCCAGAGGGGGAGGAGGCAGTGAATGTTTAAAATAACAAAGTTAAACAGCAAATCGAACTTTAATTTTACAGATTTACTCAAGTTTTTAGTCACAGGAAAATGTTTGCAATATTAATACCTTTTTTTGAGGATTTTAGTGTGCTTTTCAACCCAATTTCTCCAAATCTGGATTTTCAGTATTCGCATAGCTAGGGTCAAAATATTTAGCTAGACATTGAAAGTGTCTTGGTCACATACAGGGCAAAATATGCTAACATTTGAGTTGGACTTGTGTCACTTTCACAAAATCAGTGGCAGCCCTCCCACTGATCGTGTGAAAGTGACAGGTAATACATGCCAGCTTCAGCTAGATACCTGAAATCAATTTCTATTTAGGTTTTTTTTTTAATTTCATGTATTTCAATATTAATATGCCTAAAAAAGTTAAAAATAGTAATATTGAACTTTGTGTGCGAAATTTTCTTGATGTTAATCCAATCATTAGTTCTAGCTATCGTTCCCAATTTCAAAATCCGATTATACTAGTACTGATCGCATATATTGATTCCAGGAGAGGAGGGACCTTACATTAGTGTTCAAAGGAAGGCAAAGAGCCTGAAAAGTTGCGAACCTCTGCTTAAGACTATACGTAAAAATACGCTTCCCCAAGAAACATTTTACTTCATCGTGTATCAAATTACGGATTGATTTTTAAAAAATCCTGCTGTCTTTTCTCAGATTTGTTTCCAGCCTCATCCAGAAAAGTCTGCGTCTATTCCACTGTTCACAGTGTCTGATATATACGTTGGATTCCAAAGCTTTTTGGCATCAGATCCTCCGGAAAATGGTTTGTGAAACTTTGGAATATGTTTATCTTTGTTAAGGAAAGGTGTGAACTCTGAATTTACAACCTGGCAATTCGTGGCCACATGATATATACGTAGAAAATCATCCTACTGGTCACTAAAATGGAGTATGATTAATTATCGTGTGAGTTTTATTTGTCCTAACTCACTTTTACTGTGTCGGATAATTTTGACTATTTAATTAGCATTTAACGTAATAGAAGATGTTGACTTTAAAGGTTCTTAATTTTTTTTCAACAAACTAATTTTCTGTCTGAATGTTGATCATATGCATTCTGAAGATAAATAATATAAGTACTAGCCAGCGTGTTACTATTTCAGCGTGTACTTTTAATAAGCGCATACCAAAGCGCGTGCACGGGGGGGGGGGGAGGTCACCTGCTGGCCTGAGCCTGAAGGCGCCCGAGATTTTTTAAATGAAGTGTGAAATATATTTTGAGAGGTAGGTAGGTAGGGGTAAGCCATAGCCCGTAAGACTTATTTATGACGGGCTCCAAAAGTTCTCTGTACGCCCCTGAGCATACCTGTACCTCAGGGCTCAAGGTCAGATTGACGTAAGTACAAATATGGTATTTTAATTGGTTATTACAGCACTGTATATAGAATTTTACACCGCATTGAACCATAACAACGTAATTCTGTTTTAAAAAACGTCCCTTACAATTATTTACCAGTATTATAAGAGCGAGAACCCCAACCCAACCTTTGTATGCACCAGCACCAGACAAACGTTTTACGCTCTCCTGAAAAAGTGATGACAGTAGTATGATTTACGTTATTTTGGGTGTGTGGTTTGGAAAGAGTCATCTTCTGTTTGAGGCTTTACTGCAATACTTAAGCCTTGCGCATTAATTTTTGAATGTTTTGAATTTTACCGTTGCATGTTATTTTTGAATTCTATCATTCTCTCATTGCGTGTCATAGTACACTGTTAAAAATTCAGGAAGATTTTCTGGTAATTGTTACTGTAAAATGGCGGACTTAACGCATCGCTGATTTCTACGGTAATTTATACCGGAGAAATAAGCGATCCCAGCGCCAATTGGTTGCTGTGGCCTACCGAGGAAACCGTAAAATTTTACAGTAACATTTTATTTTCACGGTAATAGTTACTGGCAACATGGATGCCAGTAACAATTACCGTAAATTTTCCAGAAAACTTTTAACAGTGTACATACTCTTCTTTATTTACTTTATTCGAACTTTGTGATAAGGAAATAATGTACTCATACAAACTTTCCAGATTCTACTCTAAACTAATATTAATAGCGAAGTTTTATTTTACGTAATATGTTTGTTCCTTGCATTTAAAGCTACTTCAGTATAACCAGTAACTTTAATGCTCCACGAAGCATCTTAAAACAAGTTCGCACCAAGTACACGCTGTGATTGAAGTGAAATAAGGTGGCTAAAGTATTTCTGATCTCGAGTGAAGCTTGAAAGAGAATTACTAGCGATAAATTCCCAAATCAATAACCATCGTATAAGCATTTCTAAGGGGCGCAAGCATATTTTCGATTTGTACTTATTCCAGCTATTTTTCATGCTTCAGTAAAGTCCCATTTCAATAACTTATCCCAGGATGTGGACTAGAGTATAGGTTTCCAAAATCATACGGTTATTCTAGATTTCTATTTATATGTAGAATATATTTTATGATATAACATGAAAAACGCAAACAGCAAGTCAAAGCGCAGGACACACTTTATTTGCATTTTATACTTGTTTGCCAAGCTCACTGAATGTGGCGTTCAAAGTATCTTTCTGTGAAACAAAATACGCAGAGTGTTAATGTTGCTTTTTTAAATGGCTAAAAATATGTGCTCTTGAAAAAAAATGTTAAAATTGTTAACCCTATGACTGCACAATTTTGTTAACGAAGTTGCTTTAAAATGTTTGTTTTTATTTGTAATGAAACGATCTAAAAATATATCTACTCAGTTTACAAAAATTATGCTTATTTTAATAAATCTTGAAATAAGTTTAAGGAAAAGGTACAACTTCACAATCTTGGCGTCAAATTCGAATTTCTCTACTAGCGTTTTCTAATTTTATGAGCAAAAAACAACTTTTGGTAAAACATTTTCTTGATTAAATAAGGAGACTTGAAAATGTCAAGTCTGCTTGAGTGAAGCCCTGAAAAAAGTATGAATAAAATCAAACCGCAGACGAGTTGTAACTACAACTAAAATTTCGCTCTTTAAATGAATTTTAAAAATAACGCTTGTAATGGTAATCTAAAAAATCAGAGCAACGTTTTTTTTTGATCGAGTGAAGATAATAAACAGCTTGTGATTGCTCGTAAAACCAAACTTCTTAAACTTTACACAATTTATTTTACCATGATTCAGAATAAAACGCTGTTGGTCACAAAAGAAGTGTAATGTCATGCTTACACAGTTACTGCAACAAACTGAATACGGTCATTTGAAACAAACACTGTTGGTAAAATACAAGGCGAATAATTGCTTGATATATGCATGTAATATTGTTTGGAACTGCTGCAACAGATTCACTCTCAGTTATAAAGAGCGTCCCAAAATTAAAGCAAGATTTGAATTTTCCACCACTTTTGCCGTAAATTGTTGGCAGCCAGGAAAAAAGAACAATATGACAGCTGAGAGTTTAGGGTTAGTAAAAGTGGAGCTATGCTACAAACAGCCAATGAAACATTAGTGCATGAGGCATTGCCTGGTCTTGTACTCTCTCGTTTCGGTGATCAGAATAAGCACCCTAGTTCGAGTGATTCTACATTATTAGATTTCTTCTTATGGGGGTTATTTGAAGTCAAAGGTCTATGTCAATAAGCGCCCCAACCACCTGTTCATTACCGTGTTACGCTTATCAAGCTCTAATAACAGTAACTGCTTGACCAGTCTCAACTTTAATTATTTTTGAAATAATTGTTCAATAATGAATGTGCTTTATTCTATCGAATCTTGCGCTAACTGTGGAACACCCTCTATTAGTTTCACTTAGAAAAGGGGTTTGACGTTTAGAAAGCATTCTTATCTTTCGTCAGTTGTAGATCATTCTTGCAATCAACATTTTTAAGGAGTTGTTCTATATCAGCTCAGACGATTTTTAATCACAAGAAATTGAATTCATGCTGAGGAGTTGAATTAATTCCAAGCTTGAGTAATGACAAATATTTGGTTTCATACAAGTTAAGGAGAATTCAAAACGGACCCATTGCAACTTCAATACATTTCCGTGCTAAGCGTAAAAATCGTATCTGTAGCTAAATTTAAAAGTAGAAGTTGCCGTTTAATTTTTGCCTATTTGATCCAGATGCAATTTTTTTCGGAATTTTTTGAAAAGTATTTCTTGTTGATAAATGACCATAAAACGATGTATTTAGGTGAAATATGCGACGAAGAACCGCCTGGTGACCGTAACTCAATTTTGATGAAAAGTGCAGTTGCGACTTTTGATTGTAACCGGGCAGAATAGTTCGAAGTTTGAAGAATTGAAATAATCTAAAGTTATCAAGCTTTTACCTCGGAACAATGATTCTAAAAGGCGATCAATTCAGCACATTGCTTACAAGAACTCTTGCAAAATGTTTTCCCATCTGCTCTCTTATGTTTCACTTATTCGTTTTGTGTATTTATTACGGGAGTATATACTTTTCTCCAGTGAAGTGCATACAAAAAATCACGAATTTAAGTCATCAGTCCGTATTTGTGACCACTTTTTATGTATATTGGAACCACTTTTTTATTTTGGAAGTCACTCTTTTTGCAATTTGTCGTTAATAGCGTGCATAAGCGTGCCAAAGCTTATCGGCAGCCCTCCTGATCGCTCTGCATTTCTGCATTCATATCTTTAATATCAAGACTCCCTAGACCGCTGTTTTTTTCTTCCCAAATTATATTAGAGGTGATAACCTCAATCTAAAATTAACCTGAAATCAAAATACCAGTAGTGGTTAGTGCTTCAGTAATGGCTACTTCAATGTTTAAAACGCACTAGTAGTACGGTGAAGAAACGTGTGTAAACGTACAGTGAAGTACATTTTTGAACGGTGGACCTACAATATAAGTTACCTCTCTTAAAACTCACTGCAAGAGTACCGCAATATGAAATTTTTAGTTTTATTTATTTTTTTCGTTTAAAGGGCTTCAAATGACGATATCTTCCTTGGAAAATTATGAGAGATTTTTTTCTAGTAGTTACCACTGGATAACACAGCAAATTTACTTTTTATAAAGCATATTTTCTAAAGAGTTAAATTTCAAGCACTTCTGTAAAATTTCATTTCTTCGTATTGTGGCACTCTTCTTCCAAATGAGCGATATTTGAAATTCAAACGCTAGAACCAAGTAAGCAAAGGACATAGACAACGAAATGGCCGAATGACAACGGAGGCCCTGGTGCCTGATAACACCAAAAATTCGTCTTGGTTTTTAATAACACCAAGGATTAACTGTGGTGTTTCACTACACGACACTTGGTGTAAAATAGCTGAAGCCATTTTGATGTTGAGATACGCTAATTTCTTTTTACAGTGAACATATTGTACAAGTTTTAATTTCCCAATTTATTATTAGCAACAAAAATATATATTATTATTTTCTATACAAGAATTCAACTTTTTAATTTTTAATACGAGGAATGGATATTTATGTCCATAAATTGTTCAAAAAAGTAACTTTTAAAATACCTAAAGAAACTAAAATTATCTTTTTATTAGAACAATGAAATTAACACTTTTCAAAAAAGAAAAAAAAACACATAAAAGCAGAACAGTTTAAGATTTCAATCAAATTTATTCAAGAAGATTCCTTTAGTCTTAACAGTCTGATGTATATAAACACAAATTGCGCATAAAAACAGTAGAATCTTGATCAAGCGTCTATATAGACGCTTGATCGAGATTTGTAAATAACCTGATCGTTGCCAACGGGAGGAAACAAATAAAAGCTAATTTTGTGCCACGTAAATGCGTTTCATATATATACAGATTCGATTTATTTTAAACAGAGAAAATCAATCTTTTACAAAGTACTTAGCTAACTAAAATACGCAAAAATGTTGGTTAAAAATACGCAAATTTGGGATGTGACTTTTAAAATTTCTAATATTTGACCAAAATTCTGAGAAAATTTATTTGCTTATATTTTCTGAATAGAAAAATGAACGGCAAAAACAATACAAGTTTTAAATTTAAATTTCTTTATATACATACTTATTCCGTTGTAAATCCTTTAAAATAATAAATAATGTTTCTCTTGATAATGATTAATTACGAAACTACTAATGACTAGTTCCACTGAATGGAATAGTTCTCTTTTGTTGTAGTTAAGTGTGTTTCAAAAGCAAAACAAAAATTTAGTTGATAATCATTTAGTTCGATAAAAATTGTAAAAAAGTCTCTTTTGTTCTAGTATAAATTTGTTACGCAAAAGACCCTGATAGACAATAACATTAGGATAGAAACATAGATCAGCATTTTAATTATAAATCTTTGAAATATCTTTAGTCACAGCAGGGTAAAAAGAAAATAGAAGCTTTACCATATTAAATTTCTAAGTTGTTTCTATTCGAAGTTATTTTTATTAATTTGTACTTAAACTTTATCATTTACTTGGAACGGATTAAAATATGTCTGATTGCTTTTCTTCCTCTTTGTTGCATTGTTAGTCATTGCGTGTTCATGTTACAACTAATCTCCTGAAAATTCCAGCAGGACTTTGTTAATATTTTTATATATTGGAAAATATTTTACTGATGCTATTTCGAATTAGATTTATTTTTTGTTCGTACACGTCGTATAGACCAGAGTACTCAGCAATTTCTTAGAAAGCCTGCTATGCAAAATATACACTAGCTTAATACAGAACGAGTTGGACGTAATAGTGCAGTTACGACCCATCAGTGCAGAAATACATACTGAAATGAACGTTTTATACGTTTATTCGAACAAAGATTTCGTTTAAATTCGGACCCCGTTTTTCAACTTTAATGCTTATTTTATCTCTTATTAAAGATATACTTTAGATAAAACTTTGTAATTTATTAAAAATGGTACACTGATTTTACCAGACTATCTTCCAAATTCTTATTTTACAGGTAAAGCGGTTCTTTTGCTGCAGTTATTATGCTAATTGGTTCAAGATTTTACTGTTTGGAAAATAATCTAGCAGCAACCTTGGGTGCAGATATGTTTATTTTTATTTCAATGTGTCTAAGACATATCTTTTATGCGACAAAAGTTACAAAGTAATTGGTCTTTTATTTCTCGAGAAGTCCTTAAAAGTGTGAATTTTTGAAAGTGTCCCAATACTTTTTTGGTCATATAGTGTAGGTGACAAACATTAAATTTTTATAGGGTTTGTATTTCCCAGTGCCCACCCCCATCCCGACGCTATGCCTGTACTAACAAAATAAAAAAGAGAAAATAATAGTAAATGATATTCTAGATAGTTTCCGTTATATAGTTCAGGTCTCAGAGTAATTTTTCAGCAACTGGAGGGAGGGGGGGGGACTCCGACGCTACGCTTATGTGTGAAATATTTTGGATGTCTGTTTTACGTGCAACCAAACTTTCAGCAAAATAGATATTAAATTACAAATCAAACTGTAATCACTGTAAAGCAGTTATTACTGTAACATTAATCAGTGTAAAGCAGCACGGTAAAGCAGATAACATTCACAATATCATCGATGTCTTCATTTTCACGAAAATGAAGATATCGATGATTTTGTGAATGTTATACGAACGGTATGAAACTATAACATGGACACTGTAATTTTTTTCCTGTAATGCGAATCTTAATATGCGAATATATATTCGCTATTTGCATCAAAAATTTAGAACTAATAGCTTGTGACAGAAAGCTATACATAAAGAACTTTTATTCGATACTTTTCAAAAAATGAGCATACTTTTCTTGCTGTCACGTGCGAAGTAATTAAACGGCTAAATATTTGTGTAAAATTTTCACATTTTTGAAAAATGTTGATGCAAGTGTAATTTTCATTTAATTTTAATCCTGCCGTTTAGTTGGGAAGTTAGTACACAAAATTTACTTGATCTGAATTGTTTGCTGTGCAGAAGACCTTATGTGAGAACCTTGAGTTTTATGTGAGAATCTTATTTTGAAACGAAGAAAACGGTAAAATTTCAGTAATGCAGGGTAGTTAATTTCAAAGATTTGTTTCACAAAATATTTTGCACTAAGGTGTTTTGATAATGACTAGAAATCTTCGTAGAAATTTGAGTATTTAAATACTGAAACTTAACTGCGTTTTTAAGAAAACCTCTCACGTTTAACCCTCGTATAGAGGTAAAAATATGTTTTGAAAAGCAAAAGGATATTTTGATGCTATATGATATGATATGATAGCAAATAATACTGTAGCGCGTATGAATCGCAGTATTGCTTGAACTTGGTTCGCACAAAATTAGCAAGCAAGCGCTCAATATTATAATACATACTAATTATAGTAATTGTTTTATTCATTAACGTGGTTGAATTATAACATCGCTCAAACTTGTTGTGCTCAAAATGCTTTAAAATCGTGTAGTTAGTGAAAGAATGTTTTAAGAATTTTAACTACAACTATTAGTAAGTTTAAATTAAACGATTTAAACCAAGTTAAACTAAATAATGAAGCAAATATTATACTTTTCAATTTAAGGGAAATGTTTTGGTCTTACTGTGAATGTTACCTAAAAGCTTTAATACTTGTTTTTTAAGTAACTATCAGTCGCTTACATGCGGGGCTTTTAGTATCAAAAACAGGTAAATATGTTTCAAAAACTTTTGTTGGAAATTCTAAAACACTCTACGCTCTTCTTTTTATATTTCTAAAATAATTAATCTTTGTTTGAATAACCTTTGGTATACGAATTCATTTGTTTGTTCTTTTGAAATTCGTATCGAAAAAAATATTTCCTTGCGGAATTCAAAGGAGATCAGGTGGTATTTTACCGTTATGCTGTGCCTTAAACTGAAATACGGAAATGTGAATTGATTCAAAAATTTTTTACAATAATGTTGTCGACGTTACCCGTGAGTTTTTGCAGCTGTCGTTTGTTTTAACTATGGATTGTGTTGGTTTTGAAATAAAAACTGGTCCTGCCAGTGGCTTTTAACCAGATTGAGAAGGAACCCTTGAAAATTGCTTTGTTTCGAAATAGTAGGATCCAACAAAAAGTAGGGTCAGGTATTTGACACCCTCAGAGACCCACTGAACTACCAATTGTTTGCTTTACCGGTTTCAGAAGGGTCAAGAAGGGGAAAGTGGAGTTATATTGAAATACACATATTTTTTCAATTTTTTAATAGGTTATTTCGTTAATTCCTTTTTATGACATGTCGCGCGCCGCTAAAGAAAGGGACACAACTCAAAATTTGAGAAAAATCTACTAACTACTGATTTAAGGAAGTTACATGGGTTTAAAACTCTATACAAAGTTAACTGACTAGTTTCACTGCGATCGATTCTCATCTCCTGCATTCTCATTTTTGACCTCGTAGTCTGTTTTTTCTTGATTTTCTTATCGTTCTTTTTACTTTATTGTCATATTCGCATAAGCTCTGCTGCTTTTTTCCTGTCATTTTCTCTTTTTACCTACCCGTCTTTGCTCTCCTTTGACTCTAATTTTGAGCTTTAATTTATTCCACTACATACTATCCAAGAAAAATCCACAAATAATTGTTAAATACAGTCAATTCGCGATAACTCGAATCTAAAGGGACACGGCGAAAAATTTACTGAAAGTTCGACTTACCGATAGTTTTGGTTTTCGACCTTTAATATGGAAAACCATCGAGTATTTTAATTAACATGTAGAAATAACAGACAAAATTACAGAACTTAAAAGTTTTTAAGCACAATATGCACAGTTTAATCAAAAATATTGAGAGAAAAAAATCAAAAGCATGGCTTTGATTTCGATACTGCTACCAACTTGAATAGATCTGATTCTAGTTCCGGAAAGGTGCACAACTTGATTCGTTTTAAATTCAGATTCATGTATTCCACAGCTATAGAAAATTCTATTTTTCTTTTAATATCTGTGACAGTGTTATATATCTCCTATAAACTACTACCTAACGTAACTGACAACCCACTAGAGTTGAACACTAATTTAACTAAACGCGAAATCAGTCTTTAAATCTAAACCTACTCAGTTACGTTAGGAGGCCTTGACTTCAAAAGGTTATTAAAAATTAAGAGATCGTATATAATTAGTTAGGTATTAAAATAATTCATCGTACGGTAATAAAAATAATTGTTTAATTTATAATTGGGTGTTTAGTTTAGTTGATTTTTGTACAGGAATTGTAAAATAAATTTGATTTATACGTTTGGGTAAAAAATCGTATGTAAGTATGATCCATTATTTTTTACTTTTCAATTCCTTTTTGTTTTTTGAAGTCGGTCCTTTTTTTATTTGAAAATAATTTATTTTTTGCTTTTTAGTGGTGTAAATATAAAATAAGTACGTAGGGTAGAGAATGTGGTTCACTCTTTACGTACATCTCGAGTGAGAAAGCACAGGAGTGTGAAAACAGCTAAGATGAACAAAATAGAGAAAGAAAAAGAGCACAGCGTCTCGGAGACTTCCGATGACTGTGAAAAAATGCTTTTTCAAATGCGCAATTATTTACAAAGAAAATTGTCTTCATCATCAATTTGACTTTATTAAAGTATTCTTTCCGAAAACAATTCAGGAGTCACTAAAAAACAACCTAAATCGCTTTGACTTTGCCCACAGAATTTGAAGAGTTTTCTTGGTTTTTCAAGGATTCCAGCTTCAGATACTGATTTGATGACCATTGGGATCACATGGGAAGTATATACCTTTTCAAACGAGAAAAAATAAAGAATTTTTCAAATTGGCCAATGCGTGTTTGAGTTTACAGGGGACATACATGAAAAGATTGACGAATTGAGAACGTCCTTTTTGAAGTCGGTTAAAAAATTAAATTCTTAATGCGCATAACATTTTATACCATTGGCACTAAAACCTGATCTTTGTTCCTCTGCAGGATTTATTTGTGCATTAATTTAGTTAGAGCCATTTAAATGTCAATGATTTTCCTAACTATTTTATATTTCACAATAATACGTGTCACGTAACTCGTGAAGAAAATCACATTTATCTTTACTAGGCCCCGTTATAGATCAATACCACACTAGAAACAGAGTATCTACTATGATGTTGTAGATATGAAGATCAAAATACTACTAGAACAATGATACTAAATAAATTTCCTGTTTCTTCAGAGGAGTCTTTATTTAAAAATTGCGATATGACTACGAATGATTAATGCAGGGGAAATAGTTAGGGAGGAGGGTACTCCTCCAAAGAAAGAGTCCCCCTAAAAAGGAAACTACCCCTCAAAACACCCTCCCTCGCCCATAAGGGGGCATCCCTGACTAATATTAATGTTTTATGGTACTTTCTTTAACACAGAGTAAAGAAAGTACTTTTGTTTTATGGGGGGGGGGGCACTTTCTTTAACAATGGTTTTTATATTTAATCGTTTGATATTGAAATTGAATGAAGTTTATTGTTTTTTGCCCAAACCTTTTTTTTAAAGAACAAATATGGTGACGCAAAGGTTTGGGTCTTAAGTTAGATCCCTTATACACATTAAACAAAAAAAAAAAACCCCATAAAAATCGTTTCTTTAAGTGAGATGATATCAGTTTACAAACAACGATGCGCGAGTATGAAATTTATTTTATAATTCCAGTACAAAAATCAACCAAGGTAAACACCAAGTTATAAAATAAACACTGAAATTACTATACGATGAATTATTTTAATACCTAACTAATTATATACGATCTCTTAATTTTTTATAACCTTTTAAAGTCGGGGCCTCCTATAAACTACTACCTAACGTAACTGACAACCCACTAGAGTTGAACACTAATTTAACTAAACGCGAAATTAGTCTTTAAATCTATCCTCTCCCTCGATTTCTCCAGGATCCCTTATACCCGGATTTGAAGACCATTAGACGACAGGGAGAAGTATACCGTTTCAAACAGAAAGACAATTTTCCTAATCTGTACAGGCGTCTTCTAGTAATCGGGGAGAATAGTACATAAAAAAATTCCAACTAAGTCTGAGAATTAATATTATCCTAACTGTAAATTAAACCGTCGGCGTCATGAAATATTAAATCTAGAATACTAGTCAAACTTCCGAAATCGGACGCCAGTTACGATATATTTATTAGGAACATAAATTTAATCTTCGGGAGGGAGCGGCGGGAGGAATTTTGTCTTAAATTCTCCTTGACTTTAACACTAAATATATTTCAAAACTGAAATATTAAAGAAAGCAAAAAACTTTGATGACTAAATGAAGTAATTTATTAGCAAAAAAAATATAATAAATTAATTAACTCAACTATTTTCGTAGCAAAATGCATTTAATTTACCGATTTGCTACATGAGTAAGAAATACATTAGTATGACAAAATTAAAATTTGCAGGCGGCGCCGTGAAAATCATACCCCGATGTGAGATAATTATATACGTATTGTTCAAAACAAGATACCTCCGTCGAAAAAATGCACCGTTCACGCCAAAACCAAGTGATCTCCTGTGACGTATCGCGCAGTGACGAAAATTGGTCTACGTAGCCACAACGTGTGAAATTTAAAGTTTCTTAGATTTCTCGGAGACCCCTCAACAGATCCAGACAGAATTAACATGAGGCCATCTGGGAAGCATACTCTTCCAAACAAAAAAACAATTTTTCAAATCGGTCCAGTATTCTTGAAGTAATACGAAAACACACATAAAAAGCCGCAAGCCGAAATCATAACCTCCTTTTTTGAAGTCGGTTAAAAAAGTTCGTATTTCGAAACGACTGATTCGTATTTCAAGCTACTTCACATACCTTTTTAAGGCATGAAGAATGTTTTACGTTTAAAATTCACGAACATATGTACGCATACAAAACTTTACAGATTCCACTCGAAATTAATATTAATAACGAAGTTTCATTTTGGTTAGTTCCAGTGGTAACGGAAGGACAGTTTTACAAAGCAAGTCGATGCATTTCTGTCTGAGGGCATATCAAAATACATATTTTTCCAAAAACTGATGCATGGACTTTTTTTATACACATCACAGTAAGTTGCTAAAAAAGCCAAAGCCAAGAATTTAAAAAACGGTAACGGAAGGACATTTTTGCGACATGATTTTCACGCTATCATGCTCTCCCCAAAAGTTCAGCCAAACTATAAAAGGGAAATTTTTAAGAAACCTAGGGCACATACGAGAGTTTTCAATCATTGCAATTTCACCTTTAGTTTTAAAAAATAATTATTTTTAGCATAGGAATTATGTATTTGTTAAGGGTAACGGAAGGACAGTAACGGAAGGACAAGAAGTCCAAACAATTAAACTTGGTAAATTTCAACTTACAAACATTTATTTAGCTAATACAGCAGTCTGAAACAATGATATATAATTCCTGAGCCAAAAGTTACAATTCTGAATTTATTAAATACTCAATACTGTCTAACCACGGATTGTATGGAAAGGCAAACATCCGGTTTACACGCGGAAATGGAAGCATCTATTAGTTTTCAGGGATGTCAGATTTTGCAGATGTATGTTAGCCTCTAAATTAAGCAGAGACTCATTCAAATGAGCGCATAAAATTTTTATATTTCCCCTCATTCAGATGGAGTCGCCTTAATTGGATGTTTGCCAACTCCATACAATCCGTGGTCAAACAGTAATTTTATTATAATCCATACAACATTTATCTTCTTTCTCAGCAAACACTAAGATTATTCCTACGTTATTACGCATTTTCAAACCAGATACTTCTACTTGATCATCATTTATATGAAGTACCTGAGCAACATTGCTCTTTGTTAATTTCTTTCTCTTCCGGAGTGCAACTTGGAAAACTTGTCCAAACGTTAATGAATCCTTTGGCATTTTCTTATGATTTGGTGTTTTTGATTCGCGTGTATCTTCATTTTCAGCATTATTTATTGACTTTCAAAGTCAAACTGTTGTCTTTGAAGTGAAATCTCCTTCAATTTGTTGAAGTACTTACTATATTCAATAACATAACTTGTTACAGAATTCAAATAGCGCATATTTTTTGTGTCAGGACGAGAATGGATATTTTTGGATCCTTTTTTCTCCATGTTTTTAAAAGTTGATCTATAAATTTGCTGATATCTTCGCAGTACGTTTAACAGTTAAATCAATGCTCTCAACAGTTCTTTCCTGTGACTTTTGGCAACAAATCTGAAATGAGTTTCAATATTGTATTGTTCCAATATAAAATTCAAGTTTTCAAACAAATGTTTCTGCTTGAATTGGCTCGCCATATCACAAACATGTCATGCTAACATAATTTTCACATGGTTAGGGGTTTTCAAGGGTAGGTTTCATGAAATTTTCACCACATACAACAGAAGAAATAAAATCACGAAACAGTTTTTAATAAATTTAAATAAAAGTTATTTTTTGAAAATAAAAGCACACAAAATTTTCATACAAATATTACTTATATGTTCTAAATGTGACTACTAACTTTATATAATAGTTTTTTTTTTGTACTAGCTATCTAAAAATTTAGCCTGTACCAGCTTATAGTTAAATGTCCTTCCGTTACAGTATTTTTTTTGTTCCTCCGTTACCAATAAAAACCACATAAATTAAATCTATATTAAAACTCTAACTATGCCTCCTTGACAAGGGACATAATACTGCTTTGCATAATAGAACAGTTTCTGTACCCAATAGGTTCTTGGTGAACTAACTAAGATGTAGTATTTCGGTAACGGAAGGCATCAGATTGTCATATTAGTAATAGACCTATTGAATGGTTGAAAAAAAAAAATTACTTGCCACAAAGTTTTACTAGACATTCAAAAGATAAAAGTTAACCTAAATATTATATGCTGATAACAAGTTTATTGAAGTTACAGTATGTAACAAAAAAGACATTTTCTGTTCTGTAGAAACATAAAGAGAAAACTTGATTTTGCACTTGATTTTCTAAAAGTCACCAAACTGTTTGGAAAAACAAGTAAAGAAACTCAATTGAGTTCAAGAAACTCTTATTGAATCTTTACTTGTTTATATTCTGAAGAGAATGGTACATGGCAAGTGACAGAATATTAATTTTTAAAAGTCAAGTGTCATGTCTCCTTCTTCCTGGAATACACCTTTTACTTACTTTATACGCTTGTTCTTTGCATTTACAACTATTTCAACTCTGTAACAAACAACTATAACGCTTCATGAAGCATATTAATATAAGTTCGCACCAAGTACAAAGCTGTGAAATGAAATGAAATAAGGTGGCTAAAGTATTTCTGATCTCGAGTCGAAGCTCGGAAGAGAATTACTAGCGATAAAATCCCAAATCAATAACCATCGTATAAGCATCTCTAAGGCGCAAGCATATTTTCGATTTGTACTTATTCCAGATATTTTTCATGCTTCAGTGAATTCCCATTTCAATAACTTATCCAAAGATGTGGACTAGAGTATAGGTTTCTAAAACTATACGGTTATTCTAGATTTCTATTTATATGTAGCATATATTTTATGATATAACATGAAAAACTCAAGCAGCAAATCAGAGTGCAGGACACGATTATTTGTATTTTATTCTTTTTTGCTAAGCTCGTTGAATGTTATCGTTCAATTTTTCTAACTGTGAAACAAAATACGCAGAGTATTAATGTTGCTTGGGAAAAAAATGTTTAAATTGTTTTTTAAATGGCTAAAAGTACTGCTCTTGGGCTAAAAAAAATGTTTAAATTGTTAATTCTGTGATTGGTCAATTTTGTTAACGAAGTTGATTTATTAAATAGTTAAAAACATCTACTGCTGAACCGTATTTTAAACCATATTTTTTCAGTTCAATGTTAACAATTTACATTGAACTGAAAAAACAATGCTGCACATTATCATATTATATGCATATACATTGCGATAAAATAATTATTTACAAAAAAAAAAAAAAAAGCTGGGGAAATTAATTTTTTCTAAATTTGTGGCATTTTCTATGCTACGGCTAAAGTTAAATGAAGGGGTTTATTGAGCACCCTTTTAAAATTCAAGTAAGAAGCTAAAACTTTTACAGCATAATACTATTAGTAAGTCTAAAAAAATAGATGGTGTCTTAAACTCTAGCTGAAAAAAAGTTGTTTTGAACCATCATAGTATTCTCTCCTTATATTTTCCTTTAAAAGTTCAAAGAAGGCTTGTTGTAACCTAAGCAAACTGCTAAAAAACTAAATTAGGTTTTTGGTGTTGTATTGCACAGCCCAGTAGTGTTACAAGCACTGAATCTTTGTGATTATGCCGTTTTTCAGCAGGACAGAGCATTTTTTCAGTATTGCTTAAGATTTGCAGCTCAACAGGTTGAATTCCCATTTGGGACTGTCAATAAATGGTACACTTTTAACATGTTCAATAGGGTGAGCCGAAAAAATAGATTTTTTTCAGAGCACTTAGTCTTAGTGCGGAAAACTTGTGATTCCCTTACACTAATTACTGAGCAAAATTATCTGTCTCTGAGTTAATGCCTTTTGCTCTAGCAATAGACTTGCACATTTTTAAGATTTTTAGAAAAATGTTAAATAAAGAGAAATTTCGTAAACTATTTTAAACTCCGCTGAACTTTAAGCCTTAGTAGGGTATTTTTTTAACTTTCCAGCACAAACTACTGCTTAAAATTTTGAGTCTCTGAGTTAATTTTTTCGGTTCTGGCAAGAGTTCTTAATTTTGAGAATTTTACATAAAATTCCTTAATACGAGTGACACATTACAAAGAAGCTACATACCAAATAAGCTGCAATGCTTCAAATTTTTAATCACATCAACGACATTAGCCCACTTTTTAAACCAGGCCGTCATTTAAAATTGTAGGAGGAAGAGGGTCATTGCCCCATCTACTTCAAGAAAAAAAAAAACCTAACGTTTTTAAAGAAGTTGCGTGGTTTTGTGATTTTTCCAATAAAACTGCACTGAGTTCACGCCATTTAGGCCCCTCCCTCTCTCTGGAAAAATACGAAATGACGGGCCTGTATTTCATTTTGTAAACTCTAAACACAAATTATTATGCAAAGTTTCCCATCTCCGAGTTAATTTCCTCTGCTTTGGCAAGAGATCTAAATTTAAATGGAAAAAACATTAATCTTATGTCTTATGAAGTGGGTAGAGCTTCAAAATTTACAAGGACTTTTATTGTAATCTAAATGCATGTAAGACCAAACGTATAAATCAACGTTTTTATGTAGTTACAAATTTATCTGGGAAATATGCAAAAAATTGGACCTGCATTTAGGATATACATTTCTATTCATCGAGCAAGAATTGTAAAATGACTTATAAAAGCGTTATTAAAACTATAAAATTTACCTTTTAGAGCAATTGACGGAATAAAATACATTGATACCTCATTGGCAAGTATCTTGATGAATGAAGGAATTCCCATGCATGCTTAGCTTCGTCTTTAATAGAATACTTGGTTTTAATTCTAAACTAGGATGGAGTATGTACATTAATCAACTTGATCAAAATTTCAAACTCAGTTGGTATTTTTATGGTTGAAACGTACAGCCTCAATATTCTATTAGCTTTTTTCTGACAGCAAGACATATTTAGCGCACCGAGAAAGCTATTAATAAGATAAGGAGAACATAGGCTTTATTTTACGGCATGTGGTATTAGTATTAAATATTGTTGATCTTTACTCAATATCGTTGAGTCACTTTGCAATTTAATGGCTTAAAACCAACTATAGAACGCTTTTCAGGGTCACATAGCCTTTTCCTAATTTTACTGTAGTCACTTTTGGAGTCTGACGTTGAACCATCAATAAACTGGAAGAGATGCCGCGATGAGAGTTTGTTGAGATGTAAAAGGATATTGGCCCACTGGAGGGGTCTGCAAAGCTTTTACTTCAACTGGCGAATGATTCCAGATTTTAATCTAGTGAATTGAAAATATTTTGAAATGTATGCATCAGATACAACAAACAACTACTAATAAATATTTAAACTTCTCTATCAATTTCCTCGTATAAACAATGAAATAGAACCTATTTCAGTTCAAGGCAGACCCGTTATTTCAATTGTTTGAGTACTTGGGGGGGGGGGGGTATAAGGGGCGTGAAATCAATGAAATTTTATCAAAAACTACAAGCCCACTCCATTTATGAGTAAAAACGTTGGTTTTTTTTAAAAGTAAGTTGTGCCATTGACCCCCTTCACCCTAACCCCTTCAGGGAAGGTCCTGGTTTAAGAGTTGGTCTTAGATCGTTGATGTGATTAAAAATTCGAAGTATTGCAGCTTATTTAGTATGTAGCTGCTTTGTAATGTGTCATTCGTATTCAATGAATTTTATGTAAATTTCTCAAAGTTTAGGCCTTTTCTTGCCAGAGCAGAAAACATTAACTCAGAGTAGGATATCTTAGTGTTTCTTGGATTAGATGTCTTAGTGTTGCTCTGAGGTCACGATATATAGCCTCGATGGATATACTTTCGCTGCAAATTCCGTTTATCTGGTATAAAGTCTTTGGTCCTCATAATTATGTCCCTTCAAGTCAGTATATTGATGATTTTGTTCAACGCTGAGACATACTAAAAATTACTGTTTTGAGAAAAAAACATTTGAACATTTTCCTTTAGTTACTGTAACACAGTAAATGTGTATGAAAATAAAATTAAGAAATAAACAAATTGGAATTCAGCACATATTAGCATATAACTAAATACAGTCGAATCCCGACTTACGCGAGGGATGCGTTCCAAGACTCCTCGCGTACGTCGAAATTTCGCGTTGTGGAAAAGTGTTGTGTCATATGATTTTTTTTATTAACATACTCAATCATTTTAGACATTTAAACACCTTTTAAACTGTTTTTGACCATTTGTTACCTATATATTACAATTTCTTACATAAAGAGCTGAATTTTTACCGTATTTTTTTAAAAGTTGCATTGTTCCACATAAAATACTGTTATAATGCACAAAATCAATGATCATTGGGAGAGTGATATATGAAAATAAAACAGTACGGAACGTACAGTATGTAGTAATAATAAAGCACTGCACTGTAATAGTACTGTACAGTAGATACAATAAAGTTACATTTATAACTTAAAAATTGAAGATTATGATTTATCCTGCGCAATCTAATCGTCATTCTAATATATTTTAAAATACAGTAGCTTAGCAATTGCTTTTATAACATCTACATCTATAGACCCCCTGGAGTTATACAGATTGCCTTCTCTTGACTTTTAATTATACATATGAAAGATTCACCCATTCTACCTAATTGTCGTGCTACCTTAGATCCACTTTCTAGTTGTTCAAGCTTATCAAGAATCTGTACCTTTACTTAAATTGTCGCAAACTTTTGGTATTTGTCTTCAAACTTAACATGAAACAGCGTGCCTAGGTGCCACAATATTTCATCACCTTTCATATTTAGAATAAATAAATGAAAAATATGAGGAGTGGTGATACATACACACTAACAATGCTATGTTTATAGTGCGGTATGTGGGAACTTGCGCAGTCAGTGATGCTGAAAGGAGGAAAGTACATTCACGAATTTGTATTTAGTAGTCAATAACAAAATCGAAACTTAGCATCACAATTCCTTTCCAATTATTTTCGAGTTGAGGGAGAAAAATTCGCTTTAGCTCTAAAATTTGTTGCTCCGGAAAAACTCGCGTTATAGCCATTTCGCGTAAGTCGGATCGCGTTGTAGCGGGAGTCGACTGTAAAGCATGAACTCTTTATCTCTACATAGAACAATTCCAGATCAAAATTTTGAAAGACGTTTTAGTGTTGAGCTTGAGCAGCGATATGTTCAAAATACTCGGTTGTTCTAAAAGTTCGTGAACACTAGCTAAAAACGGATGTTTTAGCATTTTGTAAAATTTTTATGTTGTTTTTTCATTACTTGGAAAATTTCAACTTTTGTGTGCAAGTGTTTACGCATTCGTAGAGTACTAATAGTCTATTTAAAAAACTTGAATCTTTCATAACACTTCAAAAGCATAAGTTTTTGTGATTTAAATTATAAACAATAATTTGATAACGGTGTGATCAAACTAAGTATTTCATAATTAGAAACACAAATTAAAAACTCATTTCATAACCTATGATACACTCTATCGCTTTATATATGCTTTGAAAATTCTTTTAAAGATTTAAAGTTTTGTCATTAAGATTTACATTCTATTTTAATGTTGTATTTACGTAACAATTTTTTTTTTACCCCTTGTATCTTTACGAAGACCTCAAAGAAATTCGAATCAAATAAAAGGTTTAGGGATTTCTAATAAAACTTTCATTCACGTAGGTACTGAATCCTATGCTACAAAGCTAGCTTTATAGAGCGGTCTTTGTTCTAAGCCAGAATTCAATGCGATTTTTAGAAATATTTCGTCACGTACTAAAATAACGGATGCTTTTTCTTCCTTTAAAATGTATCGAAAACTTCAAAAGAAGTATATATTTCAAGATAAAGAGGTTCGGGATCTAATTTAAGTTTTACGGACCATTAGATTCTCGTCCAACAAAGGATTAGTTTTTTTTTTTTTTTTTTAACTTATTCATACAATACAGTTACGTGCTTCCTATCCCTTTTTTTCCCTTTTCAAATAAATTTAACTAGAATTTTTACATTTATAAACGAGCTGCAGTTATAACTGGAATATTACAAATAAATATGCTCTAAAAAGAGAAAATTACTTTTGTGATTAAATGGCAAAATTTTATAAGTCACTTTCGTCGTTTTTTTTTCATATAATGTCATGTTCAATGAGCCAGGTAAAGTCATAAAATTTTCTTACACAATCAAAGTTCCCGTCAATACTTTAGAAATTAGAATTATTTATAGCTGACGTTTTTTTTTTCGTAGACAGACAAAAGACTTCGTAACGTAAAAAAACTCAATTATAAGACTTATAGTACCGTGGGTAGGTAAAGGGCAATAAGCACAAATTCTTCATTTATCTTTTTTTACCTTTTTTTTTTTTTTTGCATTTTTGCCATTTATTTTACGTTAAATTTGTTGTACAAGCTTGCTTACTTGGTTTCCGTTGAAATAAAAACTCGCAAAAATCGTCGCATTCTAACATTTTCCACTGATAGCATTGACTCTAAACCGCATTTCTTCACATAGCTCGAAAACTCATTTCTGCAGATACTACTGTTTACCTGCTTACGGTAGTACAATATTTTGTTTTTTGAACAAATAATTTAGAAATTTAAAATTAGAGGGATCAGTTAAAATATGAATAAAAAGAAAACTTCTTCAACTTTACACTATTTCTTTCACCACGATTCTGGTGAAAACGCTGGTGCCACAAAAGAAGTGCAATATCATGCTTTTTCAAAGTTACTACTAAGAACTAAATAGGGTCAATTCAAACAAAAAGCAGTTGGTAAAGGACAGTACATTTCTTGATATTTACATGTAATATTACTCGGAACTATTGTTACGGATTCTCTCGCCATTATATCGGTTTCACTTAGTACTCGGAACAGGCCCGTAACCATAAAATAATTTCGGGGAGAATTTATAAAAACTTTCATGCGGAGCTTTGCGTTATTTGTGCTGTTGTTCAAGTCGTCGGGTTATCTATTATGAAGCATTTTATGCAATTAATATACATATGAAAGACATTTGAGTTTTGGAGCAATATTTTTTGGAAATTTAAAAAAAAAAAAAAACGAACATTTAAATGTCAAAAGGAACTTTTTGGAAAGAAGGGTAGGGGGGGGGGGAGGTTGAACCCTAAGAACACTGTATACGGCCCTGACTCGTTGGATGAAGTTACGAAAGCATTCTTCTCTTTGGTCAGTGGTTGATTTTTCTTGTAATCAACACTTTTTAGAGAGTTATTCCGAGGCCTAACAAGAGGTCATGTCGGCCTAGTCGGAAACTAGAGGCTCCGTTCCTGGGGGGGGGGGGAAGCGACACTGACACACACACACATACACACACAAAAAAAACGAAGGAAATAAAACAGAAAGAAAAGAAGAAAGAAAAAGAGAGGAACAACTCCGAGTAAGAGAAAACGTAAAGATAAAAGTAAAATTTACTTTTTTGGTATTTACTGTTGTGGTACTTAAAATAGTTTATTGTTTTCTAGTAAGCAGTTTTGATTTTTTCTTTCCCCTCCTTTATTTTTCTTCTTTTCCCGTTTTTCTTTTCTTTTCCTTCCTTTTCTTTTTTTTTTGTGAGGGGGGAGGGGAGGGTCCGGCGAAGTATCTGACCAGCCCTGGTTATTTATTCTACAGCAGCTCAAAGCAGTTATAATCTCAAAAAATTGAATTCGCCCTTTTAAGCGTTGAACTCACTCCAAGGATGAGTAATGGTTAAAACTATCTGTTTTCATACAATTTACTAAGCTGTAGTCTTGAACAAGTATTTTACAAGTTGATAAATTCAACACTTCGCTTACAATAACTCATTTTTAAAACGCTTTCTATTATGCAATATACAACACAGCCCGTTTATCGCATCCAAAGACTACGATCTTGTTGGAACTCATCAGTCTGGATTAGTGAATAACCGATCTGGGAGGCAGATGTCATATGAATGAAATTGTAGAGTCTGGATGTGATAACCCAGCTCTCTGATATATTGCATCGAGTTCTGCCTTAGCCCTGACTTGGGGGGGGGGGAGGGTAGCTTATTGCTTTCTCTTATAATATATTATGTTTTAATTACAGTATCTTTGGGACGTTAAATAATTCTTTTCATTGGGGAAAAAATATTTACTAGAATGAAAATTTTAGCAGTTGAAACAAATAAAAATTCAGTAACAAAAAAAAAAAAAAAAAGTTACCAGAAGGGATGACAGAAGGAAATTAACTTCGAAAATGACTCTGAAGGATGTGGTGAAACTTTAGATTTTACTGTAGAATTACCATTCCAAATGCTTTCCAAAACTAAAAGTACAAAATTGTATTCTTCAACAAAAGTGACTCAGTTTTCATTAAGTTATAATATATTTAAAATTAAATCATGTATTTAAATATATTTTGGAATTTTATATACTTAAATTGTGTCTTACTATTATAAATAACAGCTTGTTTCTTAATTAAAAATGCCTATGCCACCGTGGGCGAGCAGTATCTTCAGAAATGAGTTTTCAAGATATTTGAAGAAATGTGTGTTGGATTCAATACCAACAATAGGAAAATGCTTGAATTAGACGTTTTTTTTCCACGCCTTTTTACTTACTTTTACAAAAAAGGAAGTATTGTATTCGCAAAAACAATTTCACGCAAAAATCGACCTTAATTTCCATTTTACTCACCCCAGAATGAATTATGAGGTTTTTTTTTTGACTCGACACCCCATGGATAAGTGCCTAAGAACGTATAGACACGCGAAATATCCATTTTGACGATTATCGAGTTAATTACAACGAGTTTTCTCGTGACGTCTGTATGTGCGGATGTGCGTATGTATGTCGCATAACTCAAGAACGGTATGTCATAGAAAGTTAAAATAGTGGGGTCTAGTTATGCACCTCCCCTTTTGGTTGTTTTAGGTTGGTTCAGGTGTTTCTAAAGGGGTGTTTTGCCCCTTTTTGAGGGAAATCATTGTTAATTTCGATGTAAACAGAAGTGGTGCAATAATTTGGACGACACTTGGCGATATATCGCCAGTCTCTTGGTCGCCAAGTTTTGTCACCAGCTTGGCGACAAATTTGGCGGTTTTTTTTTTTTTTAAATCTGATTTTAATTTGGCCCCTGATGGTGATATTTAGAGAGTAGACTATTGAATCACATTAAAATTGACAGTAATGGGGAAATGACATTAAAATGGGGTAAAAGGGAGTCATGTGATGCACACATCAGCTCGTATTTACTGGAAACCAAATAAGAAAACCTGTACAATAAAGCTAACATACAACAGATGGCAAAAGGAAAGAAAAAAATTAAATATGTGCAGTTACTACCCTTTACCTCGCCACAGCAGTATGATTTATACAACCTTTGTTTTTCGATGCAGTTCAGCCAAATCTGTTGCAGACATGAAATTTACACAGAAAGGTAGCTTCATTTTGCTTCTTTTAGGATAAACCATTTCTTAAATTATAGATTTGTACGGATTAAAAAGAGGAATCGTACGGCGCAGAGTTGGGCCACCATTAAGTCATATGATCTTCAGCCGTTTTTTCCTCACCCCTTTTTCAACAAATGAAAGCGTTTAATCGGCCGGCCAGCAAGCTCAACTTAACTTGCCAAAGGCAAATAATATGCGTCCATAAAATTTTTTTCACAAATGGCTTTGTTTTCAATTATTCCAGCAATAAAAAGTGAGCAGTCAACGATACCGCCAGGTGTCTACTTGCTCTGTGCTCTTCTTCTATTAGTTCTAGCGAAATAGGTTATAGGAGTTACATATTCTTTTTCACCAGTAGTTAAATAACGAAACTCATGAGTTGCTATTTATTATTTACTTTACAAGGATTGCCAGGGGCAATCCTTGCAGGATAATGCCCGTCGACATGTCGCCAGGACTGTCAAATCCTACCTCGATTAGCAGCAGGTACAGCTTCTTCTTTGGCTTGCATATTCTCCGGATATGTCACCGATTGAACATGTGTGGGATTTCGTTGGGCGGCGTCTCGCTCGTGATCCTCGTCCTGTTGCTTCCACAGACAAACTTTGGTTGTGCATACAAACAATATGGAATACTTTTCCGTCCGCCGATATTCAAACTTTGTTTCCCTCCATGCCGAGTCGTATAGCAGCTCTTATTGCGGCGCGTGATGTCCACACAAAATACTAATTACTATCTCTTTTTATTGTTTTTTTGGTTTGAAAATGTATTCATTTATTTGTACCATTACCAGCCAACTGTGTATTAAATTTCATTCAACTATGATGCTTCCTTCATGGTGTTGCAATTTTCACAAACAAGTGTGTAGTTATAAAAACTACTAATTACTAGTTCCATTTAGCGGATTTGTTCTCATTCAATGTAATAAAGTTTGTTTTAAGAAGCAATACAAAACTGCTATAGGTAATCATATAGTTAGATAAAACATGTGAAAAACGTCTCTTTTGTTCAAGTATAAATAATTTTTGTAAAACATCTCGATAGAAAACAACTCAAGGATAACACAATAGAGCAGCATTTAATTATAAATCTTTGAACTATCTTTAGTCAACAGAGTAAAATGAAAAAAGGATACAGAAGTTTCATCACATAAGCTTCAAAATTGTTTCTTTTTGAAGTTATTTTCATTTATTTGTAATTTTACTTTATCATTTACTGAGAACGGATTAAAATATGTTAGACTATTGTTCTCCCTCTTTGTTGCATTGTAAGACACTGATTATTCATGTTACAATTAATCTCCAGAAATATCCAGCGAAAATTAGTTTGTATTTTTTTGTACCGGTAAATATTTTCATGATGCTATTTGGAGTTAAGATTTATTTATTGTTCGGAAACGAGATGTTTTAAATTTAAATTTAGCGCATTAAACTTGATAGTTTTGAAATTTGGTAAAATGTTTTTCTTTCTCTCTTCTCTTCCCCCACCCCTTCTATTCCATTTTTTAGTTTAGGAGATTTAATGCGACAGACATTAAAACTTTTTAACTTTGCTAAGTAGAGTTTTCTCTATGTAACTGTGACGCAACGACTGAATCAAACCAAAAAAATTCGGTGCATAAAGTTAATTGATGATGGTAGTTACAAATTTAAAAAAAAAAAAAAACGTCGTTGAACTTTAAAAAGTTGATGCTTATTTTAATATAAATATAACCATTTAACAACATTTCAATAACATAATTATATAGAGTTACATAATTATGTAGTCCTGAAGAACTGACACCTTTCTCTATCTCTAGCAAAATAGCTTTCAAATACGATCAAATATTCAAATTCGTTTTCTGCCAGGGCTCAACATCTTAAAGAGGTGTGACCATCATTACAATAATCTTACGTTCATAAAGTGGAAATGACACTCTGGCATTAGTTCTGACTCTGCCTATTTGTCGTACACGTGGAGATTTTTCAGCAATGTCTTATGAAACCAGCTATGTTAAAAATACACTAGTGTAGGGGAGACTGTTGTACCTTGACCTTGGTGTACCTTGCGTCATGCCCTCTAATCAGCTAATGTATTTACCTAGTGAGGAATCACGGTACTATTTCAGCCATGACAGTCTCTCCACCTGCGAGAGTGATTTGTAGGTTGAAACTCCAGCTTTTATGTGGACAGTGATTGTTTTGTGATATGTACAAACAAAAGTAACTAATTCCAGTGTTACTTAAATGAAATTGGACTTTTAAAGACTAGTGTTACCCAACCGATTGACCATTATATCTATTGCCTATCTCTCGGTAAATATATTCAACATTTAGTCTTTACTTTTTACGTAGCTGTTAGGTTAGGGTAGCCACTTTTGTGTAAACATGCACCCTCGTCTACTTTGAAACCATTTTTACTTTAGGTAGGATTTCATTATGTCTCGAAGTAAAACTAGAATCAATAGGGATCCAGTAGATATTGAGGCATTGCAAAATGCAACTGAAGCTGTAAGAAGTAATGATTCTGACCAAAAAATTACTTTTAGAGAGGCCGAAAAAGGATTCAAAGTTTGCAGGTCAACCATTACTAGGCATTTAAGAAAGTTGAATGAAAGTGGGTCCGATAAACTTGAATACAGCGTAAGTTATGCAATTAAGCAAGTACAAGGGGTCTGTCTCAAGGTACACGAGCATCATGTACCATGGAACAAATTACATAAAATTTGTTAAAAAATATTTAAAAAAAAGAAAAATATTTTTTTTATAGTCCGAAATATTTTTTTTACTTATGCCAAAAGGCTTGAAGTTAAGTTTTAATAATTAAAAATAATAAAATAACACATTCTTTTTTTGAAAACAAAAATTTTTTAGAAATGGTCCAAGGTACAACAGTTGCCCCTATCTACAGAACGAGTTGGGCGTAATATTGCAGTAAAAAACTTTTAGTGGAGCAACAAATACTTGGAAAAATGTTTTATAAGTTTCTTTAAAACAATCATTTCGTTTAAACTTGGTTCCTGGTTTTTCTCTCCTAATGCTTATCTCTTAATGCTACATTTTAGATGACACTTTGTAATTCATTTAAATTGGTACAGTTTTTGTCACACTACTTACAAATCTATATTTTACAGTCAAAACAGTTCTTTTGCTTAATTCATTATCCTGATTGCTTCAAGATTTTAAATTTTGGAAATTAGTCTAGAAGCTACACAAGGTGCAGAGATAGTTGCTTTTATTTCAAAGTATTAATTTTGGCATATTAAATAGACTTCACAGATTTTCTCGTTAAATTACATCTGAGTTGACTGTCTTTATGGAATATTTCAGTTAATTGTCACTTACATGAGCATAAGTCAGATTGTAGTAACGGAGAAGCAATTTATTGTGCTAGTAATGTGAAACTAATTGTGTTTTTGCACTGTTCCTATTTGCGTACTCATCTTTTTTTTTTTATTATTATTATTCATTTTGTTCGAATCTTAAATCTATAAGATATATATTTAAGAACTTCCGTAGCGCCTAAATTGCATTAATTATTTTTCTTGTCTTCATTACCTTCCCTCTCCTCCTCTCTCTCTCTCTCTATATATATATATATACATACATATTCATTTATTTATCTTTTACTGTCTTTTTAACACTCTTTGGAAGTGCAATAATAAATTTGCTTACATGCCAAAATATCTTATGCTACTATTATTAAGCTAAAAAAGTACTATCATAAACAAAAAGTAATGCCATTTTTCAACACAATGGCAGAAAATTGTGGGTCGTTGAATAAAAGTTGAGGAATTTAGCCGTAAATTATCAGGAAAAGTTATAAGTCACAAGATTTCTATATGCGGTGAAAAAAACTGACATAAATTCTCAACTTTTTTAAAATAATTTATAAAAGTTGACAGCCTGTATTTTTCTTCCTATTTCAAAACATTTATTTAGTTTAGGGCGTTTTCAACTTCTAGCTAATATTTGCTTTTGAAGAGTGTTTCATATGGTTGTTTCTCTCTTTATTCTTTTCTAAAAGAAGAAACGTTTATATATATATATATACATTAGGGTGGTCCTTATTTTTGAAATTGCAGATAATTTACGCGACGCCCCCTCAATTTGTTCCATTATACAAATAAATGATCCTAGCAAAATTTTAAGTCAATCCATGAATATTAACACGTGCCCCTAGGGCCCCCTTTTTTCAGTTTCGAAGAAAAAATTGCGAATTTTCTCATTTTTATGTAAAAATATTCTAACGTTTTATATTTAAAGCAATTTTGTACCTCAATAGGTGCTGCTACTTCCAGACTGACCATTCTCTCGCTTTCATTCTGTAAAATTTAGCATGCTACAGAGGGCACATGTACACCAATGGCCTTGGGTACCACTTTTCTGCGCTTGTTCCAACCAAGCGCCAGGGGAACGTTTCCTCCCACCAAGATGGACACAAGGGATTTCATAGGCCATTAATGAATGGCCTAGGCCATTAATGAATGATCTTTGACAACAACAAATTGCCTCCTCCTGGCTTTGGGTATTGATTTACAAAATTCCCTGTGTATGTAATAGGTGTGGCAAATAGAGTCGCAAGGTTTCAATGCTATAAATATAAGTAATTGCAATCATATTTTAATTCGCTGTTCTTTAGTTATAAACATACCTAAATGCTTACACAATTTTGAATTTTTAAAATATAAATTTCGAAAAATCCTCTTACTCCTGACATAAAAATATACTGTATTTTACATAGCTAAAATATAAATTAAAAAAATATATATATCCAGCTCAGAACAATGCAGAAATCTATAAATTAATTTTCTTCTATTTCAGTACATAGTCCTTTATTATCATCAAATTCTTGCGATTCACAAGATTTAGAAACCGAAATTGGTATCTATCCTAACCTGTTGAACTTTTGTTTTCTACAGCTGGTCTACCACAATGCAAAAAAGCTTGCCAAGTATTGATATCATCTCGCCTTTCATCACTGTTAGACAAATGCCATATTAGGGATAAAAATGTTCGTTAATTTACAGCCTATGTAGATGCAGTAAATTTAAATCCAAATGACCAAGTGATCAATCGTACATTCCTTAAGAGAGCAAGAGAAAATCTTCGACAGGTAAAATTAAATTTCATGAATTTAAATTTAGATTTTGTAGTTATTCACTGGGATAAAGCTACATCCAGATGTAACTGGAAAAAGAACGCCGACAGGATTACACCCCGTTTGCACTGGCGGAATTAAGCCGCTTAGTTTTCAGCTAACCTACTGCGCATTCACTTAGCGCATCTCAAAGCCGCTTCAGTTGAGCGACACTGGGAAGCCGCTCAAAAGTGCGTTCTCTAGTGCAAACGACTTTTAAAGTAAGTGCGCTTAGCTCGTAAGTGCATTGATGGGTTGAGCGCGCTTAGCTCGCAGTGCAAACGGGGTGTTACCGTGATAGCTTCAGGTCCTAATATTGAACAGCTACTCGGAATTCCTTAGATATTTCTTCAGTTGTATATATCTTAGATGATAGCTCTTAATTGCGCTAACTGCTCTAGCTGTAGTGTTTGATACAAGGACTTGCAATACCAACCGTATAAATTGTGCATACAATTTTTTAGAGCAAAAACTGAACGGTGATATATTACATTTGGATTGCCATCACCATGCACTTGAAATCGTACTGCAGAGTGTGTCCTTAAGAAGTTCTTGCCTTTCTTAGTTCTAGATCAGATATTCAATTATGTAAGCGCTTCAAAACTTTGTGGAAAGATCTCCATCATTCAGAACTTATAACATTTCAATCAAGTACACATACCACTTAATTCTAAAAGACGAAGTTGATGACATATTATTGTTTTTAAAAAGCGGAATTGAGAAAGATTACGGAGAATTCTCGTAACTTGTAATAATATTTCCTGGTGAATTTCCTCCTACAGGGATATGTTTTCGGCAACCTGGAGATTATCCCTGAGCCACATGATGGGTGGCGAATGGAATTTTTGTTTGAAAATTTTTATATTTAGGAAACAATTTAAATTGACCTTACATGAAAAGAAAGCCCTTCAATGCTGTTTTACAAAGCTGTTTTACAATTAAATACTGTATGAAGATATGGTTTTTCGCAGTAACCCAATCGAGGCTCCTTTGAATAATATAATATGTCTGAAAAACTAGCAGCGTACAAAATGATGACAAACATGCAGCAGAAGCAGTGATTGGAAAATTCATAAATCACTTATGGTATTTAGGGGATAAACTAGTAGCTTTGTCGGTAATAACTGAAGGAATTAACTTTGAAAATAGGAAACGACTAGTCCAAAAAATGCTTGTGATAAGGAAGACGTGTCTGATGACTGTTTAACAAATCTCAGATAACAGTAGATGTTTTGGAATACTTTTTTAGTAAAGATCTTCCTCTTTACAGACTCAATTACGAGTCAACAAAACTGTTTGATAAGTTACAAATACTAAAAGATTTTTTCCTATTTGATCCTGATTCACGGCAAAATGAAGGAAGCTATTTAAAGGGATGAGAGATCGTTAATATACAGAAAATTGTGAATGATACAATTGAAAGAGGAGCACAATTAATCAAAGAATTTCGCAACTAATTTACCAAATTCTGAGTCACAAAAACAATTGATTTTACAGACCGTCCAAGACTATCGGAAAAAATACACACTATCGAGATACATTAAGAAAAGCGTACGATTAAGGTAAAGTTTCTAAAGCACTATTTCATTCTTATTCAATGTGAAATATTTAGACGATAGGAAATAATTAAAAAGATTAATTTTAGTGCTACCTCGCTGTAAAAATATTTTGCAAACATAGGAGGAACGATGTACGGGGTCTGAAGTAAAAACTTGAAGATTTGAGGGAAAATTATCAAAAGTGTTAAAGTTCAACGTCCTAGGGGCACGTGTTATTATTGACCGATCGAGTTCAAATTTTGCACCGATTACTTTTTATTTTAGTGTCACAAAACTAGGGGGCGTCACTTGTTGAATTCCGAAAAAAAAATTTTCCCATATAAATAAGGACCACCCTAATATACATACAGGGTGTTCCGTTTTAAACTGAAAGACCTTTATTTTCACAACTATTAATCCTTGATGTATACTTCCAATTGCAAAAATGTTTAAAATCAGATGCAGATTTAAGATATCGAAAGTTTGAAGCAAAAATAAAATTGAGTCAAAAAATACAAAATTTAGCTTTTTACACGGGTGCATCAAAACTCAAGGACATATTCCAGTTCAAAGTTTTAAGGGACCATACAGAAGATGAGATTGGAGCATATCGTTCTTCCAGAAAAATGGCAGGTCGCCAAAGTAAGAAAAACAAGGTATTTATATTTTTCATTGATATTCAAAAATAAATGCAAATGTTACGTCGTGACACTCAAAAACACACAACAAAACTTCGAAAAATTTGAAAAATCATACTCTATATACAAATATAATTTTAAACACTTGTTAACCGCTATATTTCCCCCTAATGATGTTATTGACGGCGAGTGAAAGGTGGTGTAAGTCACAAAACGCTGCTTTTAAATCTCGGTGAATATTGGCCGTATTAATTTCAAACTTTTTCTGTTGGGATTATTTTTCAATGGAGATTATTCCCCTAAACATAAGTTAGGGGACTTGGGGCTAGTATAAAAAGGTAAATTTTGTATTTTTTGACTCATTTTTATTTTCACTTCGAACTTTCAATGTCTTAACTCTGCATGTGATTTTGAACTTTTCTTGCAATTTGAAGTATAAATCTAGGACTAACGATTGCGAAAATAAAAGTCTTGCAGGTTAAAACGGAACACCCTGTATATGTATATATGGTAAAAATTTCTTTAATTTTTTGGTAATCCTGTGAAAGGTCATTCTACTATTGAAACTGTAACATGACACTAGAAATGTTTTTTTGTAATGCGCATTTCAAATAACCTATCCACTATTTGCATAGCAAAATTATTGTAGTAGAACTGCAAACGTGTGACAGAAAGCTGTAGCGATTTTCTAGAATAGGTAATACGAGACATGTCCATAAAAAAAAAAAAAAAAACTGATTAGGATGTGGTAATGAAGATAAAGATTTTATGGTCGATATCCACCAGTACACTTATCATTAAGATAAGTCACAACATATAACGTTATGTTTTTTTAAATATTTCTTATCAGTCTTAAAGAATGGGAAATAGTAATCTGTAAGTTCTATATTTAGATGAAGGTTTGCTTCTTAAGATCATCTATGTTGACGTTTTTTCTTTAAAAACGTAATTTTACACTTCTCCGCTTTTAAAAGTAAAATCTGCTCAAGTTAAGACTTAAATGGGGACGAAAATTTGTCACACCAATAAATATTAAAACAAAGAGTTTAAATCTGATGAAGTGAAGGTAATAAGCAGCTCGTGATTGCTACAAAAAAGAAAAAAAAAACTTTTTTTTACATGAGCAAAACCCCAATCAATATATTTATCGCCAGAGACGATATTTTATTTCACTGATTTAAGTGCCCCGAATTTTATTCGTTACGAACAATAAAAATCGTTCGGAGAAGTTCTTGTAATGCTTTCTGAAAGATTTTTAATGAACGGGACACGGATCAGGAAATCATTATCCAAAAATTAGAAAGCAAATAAAAAGAGCGTACGGCTAGCTACAATAAAGTGAAAGCTATTAACAATGATCATTGTGCAAAGCATTTTTTTAAGAAGAAAAGAAAAACAAATGAATGTGGGCCACCCACAGAAAATAAGAGAACAAAAGCGTAGTAATCCAGGCCACATGTTTTTATTGAAAAGTTTGGCAGAAGCTTCAAGTGAGTGCTGTGGTCTTTCCTTATTAAAAATCTATATAAATGCAACACTCTTAGGAACCACTGAAAGCAAATTTCAATTTAAAGGAAATCAATGTGGTAAGTTCTATTTAAGCTCATTTTTTTACTTCTTTTCCCCAGCTTCTTTACTTTTTTTTTTCCTTTTTTGAAATAAAAACCCAGATAAAATGCTTTAAGGAAAAAGTAACAAAGGAACTTATAGAAACTATTCAAAAGTTCAAAATTGGTGTTAAAGCCTTATTTTTTCTTTCTTGAAAAGAAATAGTTAAGTTGAATAGAAGGAATAAGATAAGTTTTTGTGCAATGTTTTTAAAAATTCCTTCTTACTGAAATATGCAAAAGTGTTCCTGTTTTGATCTCAAAGGAATTAACATTTGTTGTCTGAAATTGGATTTTTTAAGTTTCAGATGACCATTAAAAATTTTGGAGTCTTTCACTTAAAAAAGTATTTAAAAAAATATAATAATAATAAATAAGTTAAATTAATATACAATTAATTTATCTTTCGTGTGCATGATTTTAAAAATATTGGATGAACGCGTTAATATTGCTTTATGAAAAGGTTTATTTTGAAAATTATGATATCATTTTAAGGAAAACGTTAAACGAAATTTTGAGGCTACAGGTTTTGTTTCTCACCTTTAATCATTTCATCCTCTGTCCATTTACACCGCGGATGCAATAATGTTTTTTAATAAGCTGTCTCGTTACAAGAAGCGGAATTCAATATTTTTCTGCTTTTGTGTGTGAAGGCTTCGTTTTTGAGTATGATATCCAACAATAATGGAGACAGCACACATACAAGGGATGTTTTTTTTAAAATAAGTACCGTTTTGAAATAAAAAACGAACAGGTACAGGGGGGGGGGGGGTAGAGAAAAGAAATTTGCACAAAAATCTACCAGTCTTTCGCTAGTTTTTGACATTGCTTCCGTGACTTTTCAAGGATTTGTCATAGCGTGGCTTTCGTATACCTATTCGTAAAAAGTTGCCACCTGTGTAGTTTTCTGAGTTAGTTCTAAGATGTTCTATGAGTTAATCATTGATGTTGCGTCATCAAACGCCAAGGAAAGACTTTAGATGCCAAAACAAATGAAAATTGCTGCGAGTGAGGTCGGGACAGTCTGAAGAATGTTCGAAAACGTTCCAGCCAAAGCCCTGTAAGAGTCAAAAGGTTACACAGGTGCCAACTTTTTACGAATTTTTATACAAAAACTTGTACCACGCCTTGACATATGCTTGGAAAATTACAGGAGCAATGCCGAAAAATAGCAAAAGGGTGGTAGATTTTTATAAAATAATTTTTTTTGTTATATCTGTACTTTTCCTTTTTTATTACGAAACGGTACTTACTTTAAAACCTGCGTATTACAAAATCAACGTGACCAAACGAAAAGAAGGAAAAAACACAAAACATACAAATGCGTTATCCCCTCCCCCATTTAAAAACGTCAGAACTTAATACCTATTGTTTTTTTTTTTTTTTTTTTTTTCACTCCTTTACTTAGTTCGGCTGCTAGTTCTTTTTCGTGTGATCTGGGAAAAATCCTGACAGGAAAAAAAAACTTGCCTTTAACGGTTCGGATACTTTACCCTTAAGACAAATGCACCTAGTTCTAAAACGCGGTTTCTTATTCTTCAAATTCAACTCTAGTTCTTTGTTTTTTCAAAATTCTTTTAATTATATTTTCTCAAGAAGCAATTATTTTTTGAAGTATGTAATATTTGAAGATAATATTTTGAAGTATGCATTACACTTCATCAAAAAATTATCAGTGTGCTTCAAATACCATTTATGAAGAGCTACGTAAGTAATTAAAATGAGTTGAATTTATAATGAAAGGAATAATTAAAGTCATCTTAAAAGTACAATAAGGGATCTTTAATTCATAAAATGTATAAAACATTTCATAGATTTTGAGAAAAGCAATTACTACTGCGAAACACTTTGATCAACTAACTAAATGCAACTTGAAATACACTTTTAATAACATAGCCGTTCTCTCTCTCTCTCTCAGTTAGAAGCCCAGCTAATTGAAATATTGAATTTCCAGCCTGAAGCCAGAAACAATTACTTCAAATATATAATCTTGTTGGATTTGAATTACAATGATTCACTTAGCTATGAGCTAGAGTTTCGCAGCAGGAATCGAATTGCAATTATCTACTAAATATTTGAATTCATGATTTTAAACATTACATTTCATACAGTAGATTTTTAAAAATAAAGATTGAAATATTGTTTTTTACTTAATTCGGAATTTATTTAGACCTTCAATGAGAAATTCCTTGCTATTTGTAAATATGTATGTGACTATTGAGTGCAAAATGTATTAGGGAACGACTGACAGCAGTTCATTAAAATGAGGAATGTAAATGTAAAAAATGAGGCTAGGAGAGATTTCAATAAAAATTTTTTCTTTACGTGCATAAAATAGATCCTAAATTATTTTGAATTTAAGGGGTACGGGACACATTTTGAAATTTTTTTTATTATATACTTTAGAATTTTGAAATTTTTTGCATTGATTCACCATTTATTTAATAAGCAAAATCATAACATAAATATGAAAAAAAAATAATTTAAATTTAATTAGTTTTTTTTTTAGAAAATGGGGTTGCTTTAAATTGCTATAACTCAAAATATTCTTGATCAATTTTCATTTTTTTTTTTAAATAAATTACGCACTAATATCTAAGCTTTAATTTTTATTTGGCGATTTTAAAAATATTGATTCAATAAAAAATATTTAAAGAAAAATTTCAAAAAATTCGAAGAATTTTTTTTTTTAAATCATAATTTTTGAAGTTAACAAATAAACTGTTTAAAAAAGATATGCTCCAAGTTTCATTACTTTATCTTTATCGGTTCCTGACTTATAAGAGTTTGAATGCAAAAAATCGGGAAAAATTGCATCATGGAGAAAAACGCGTTTAAAGTTTTAAAGTTAAGTACACATTAATTAGGTGCATGCAACAAAAATAATTATATCTTTCGTTCTATTTATGATAGAAACAAAATTCAAGCGTCTTTTTACGCAGAAAAATCGGAGTAATGTTTCACATGATTAAAAAAAATAATAATAATTGCAAAATTTGACGATTTTTGTGTCTCGGACCCCCTTAAAAACGTCTATTAAAGACAAGTGGCATATGAGGCAGTGAGAAGCAAAGGGATGTAAGTGGCAAAATTAACCATTTGGAGATAACCAGTACACACGGTAGGTGAACCTTCCTCTGTCTTAGAGATTGTGCTAGTTGCTCTGGTAGGTGCTGCTATGAAGCACGATTTAGAAAACATTCAATGAAAGCCTATCTAGGAACTAATCTTTAAAAGCGTTTTACTCAAAACTTGAAAATGTCCACTTACATCCCTTTGCTTCTCACTGCCTCATGTGGTCGGGTTAGAAGGAAAGTAGTTCAAGTCAAAAATTTTACAAATTGAGTTAAGGATTCATTTGGGTTGCACTTTAGTTCTTCTTTTACGTGTGCAGGTTGCGTAAAATTACTTAAATACAGAGTGTCCGAAAAGTCCTTGACACATTTTAAAAAATCATAGGAAAGCAACAAATTGACGTATGAATATGTAGTTTTAACCATAATATTTCACAGTTTCAAGAACTTTTTATGACATCGCAAAAGAAGGGGAAAAATGAAAAAGAACTAAATACGCAAAGGAAGAAAAAGTAATTATAATTTTTTGCTGTGCCGTCAGAATTAGAAAAACATACATTTGTGGCATTTATCCAGCATGTTATTAAACAGAAAGTAATGCCTTTATTACTAGTATTCAAAGTGCGCACCGTTTGCGGGCATGGGATGGACTTGAATACCGTTTAAATACATGAAATACACCAGCTCAATCATTCCAGCCGATGACTGCGGTTTCGTGCTTATTAGCACTCATCAGCCCGGCATAGGAAGTGAATGAGCTGGAGGTGGAAAACCTCTTAAGGAAGCCAAGAGTGCCAAACAAATTGGTAGCTAATATGGAACTAGCACACATTAAACCAGTGACCGAAACAATGGTTCGGTTCAACTCGAAGATTGAAGGCAAGGCAGGTATTTTCAGTAAATTACCGTCCTATAGCAAGGGCTAAGGCAGAAATACATGACATACACCGTCATTCATTCTGGGCTTCCTTAAGAGGTTTTCCACCTCCAACTCAGTCAATTCCTAAGCCGGGCTGATGAGTGCTAACAAGCACGCACCTGCCGTCCTCGGCTGTAATGACTGAGCTGGTGGTGTATTTCATTTATTTCTGCCTTAGCCCAGGCTATAGGGCGGTAATTTACTGAACATACCGTTTAGATGTTTTTCGAGCAATGTACGTGACACACATTGAACTCTGGTGTTGAAAGGTATTGCATTTTGTTTTACTAGTGTTACCCGCACTGCCCGTAGTAGAAAATTAAAAGGTCATTTGGTTCGCCTGCGTATTTACACGTAAGGGATGATGAATTTCTCGCCAATTTGCTATGTTAAATTACTCTCCCATGTTATGGTAATTTGCTCATTCACGTTATGATAATTTGATAGTCCATGTTATAGTAATTTACTCGTTCACGTTAAGGTAATTTGTTCGTTCACGTTATGGTAATTTATTCGTTCGTGTTATGATAATTTGCTCGCTAAAATGTTCTTAATTGGAATGGAAAAAGAACAAATTTAATTTTCAAAAAATCGCTTTGAGGTGCACACCTTTATGCTACAAGTTAATTTTGAGCCAAATTTTATGAAAATTGGCTGTACAGTCTAGGAGCTATGCGCGTCGACGAGATCGAGACATCCAGACAGAGATCCATAGTTTGAGCTTTTTTTAGCTTAAAAGATAAAACGATTAAACCATGAACAGCTCACATGAAGATAGTTTTTTCCACTCTAACAAAACAGCGATTACTTATTATTTCTTTCATTTTTTTTAAAAAGTTTTTTAATATATTTTTTTTGAGCAATCTCGATTGCTTATTGCTTTCATTTGACTGTTTTTGGCGTGCTATCATTTTATTTTCCCACCAGCACCCTCTGCAGCATCACCGTCGACCAGCTCCTCATGATGCTGCTCCTATAGCGAAAACAGTCTCCAGGTTGCGTACACGCATACATACACGCACGTACAAACAAACACATACACACAAACACATACATACATACACCTACACACATACACAAACACATACACACACAACTACCCACACACTCATGCCTGCACACAAACACAAACACATATGCCTACACACACATACACATTCCCCCCCCCACACAAACACTCATACATACAACTACACAACTACCCACACACTCATACCTGCACACGAACACAAACACACACGCCTACATACACACACTCGTGATTGCGAAAAAACATAATTTGAATTCCAGATGTCAAAATTCAAATTAATATTTAATGTTTTTAATTTTTTTTTTACGATGACATAAAATATTCCAGAGCGTCTGAAGTACCATTGCGCAAACCGCATAATCATACTATAATTTATTGCTTTTTTATGAGTTTTTAAAACGTGTCAAGGACCTTTTGGACACCCTGCATTGCTCCCCTAGAAAACCACGAAAACTCTTCAGTAATCAAAACTGGTGCCGAATATTTTTTACAGAACCTTCAAATATTCGAAACTATGTCAGGATGTCCTTATGCCACTCTCACTCCTACTAGGATAATATATGAATGTTGATATTCGCCGCCTAATGTCGTCATTTACCAGATTTCAGACTTTCATGGTAGCATATTGGCAATTCTCCAGAAAAGTATTATTTAGCATCTCAAACTTTTCAATTTTTCACAAGGGGATTTTTTGAAAGATAAGAAGAGTGTGTACTTTCGTTAAACAGCAAAAGTTCATGAAACTCTTTTATTTATTTTAGAGATATTGAGGGTTGTATTTGTAACTTTGACCAAAAAGTGTTGCTATGCAATTCTTTTTCATAGTTTTCTTTTTTACTTCCTTTTACAAAAAAAGGAAGTATTGTCTTCGCGAAAAAAATTTCACTCAAAAATTGACCTTAATTTCTATTTTGCTCACCCCCGAATATATGTTTAGTTCTTTTTTCGACTCGACTACACGTGGATAAGTGCCTAAGTCGTATAGACTAACGAAATATCTATTTTGACGATTAACGAATCAATTACAACGAGTTTTTCTCGTGACGTCTGTATGCACGTATGTATGTATGTGTGTATGTCGCTAACCTCAAGAACGGTATGTCTTAGAAAAATTGAAATTTGGTACGTGTCCTAGTGGGGTTTTAGTTGTGCACCTCCTTTTTTGGTTTCATTCGGGTGTTTCTAAAGGGGTCTTTTGCACCTTTTTTTGTGGAAATCTTTGTTAATTTCGATGCAAACTGAAGTAGTGTTATAATTTGGCGGACACTTGGAGATATATCGCCAGTCTTTTGGTCGCCAAGTTAATATATATATATTTATTATTTGGTCGCCAAGTTTTGTCGCCAACTTGGCGACAAATTTGGCAATTTCTTTTTTAAATTTGGTTTTAATTTGGCCACTGTTGTTGATATTTTGAATCACATTAAAATTGCCAGTAATGGAGAAATAACATTAAATTGGTGCAAAAGGAAGTCATGTGATGCACACATCAGCTTGTTTTTATTTATGAAGAAATAGTTTTTTAATACTCAATTGAATTTGTCATCTAAAATAAAAATAAATTTGACAATAATACTAAAATATTGAAAAGTTTTTCAATTACGCAATTCTTTCTTATGACATCGATTAAATTTATGGAATAAAATATTCAAAATATAAACATTAACTTTGAAAAAAAGCATTCTAAAATATCAGAACTGATGCAGTTAGTATTATTACTAACCGCATGTTGATAACTTTTCCGCTATATGGTATTTATATTTTAACGTGTTGCACCAGACAGTACATAAAATGTTACTACGTTAGTTAAAATTGTACATATTTTGAACAAAGGTTCACTCGATATAAGCAAAAAATGAGAATAATTTCACAAAAATAATGTATATAAAAATATAATATGTATTTAATATAATACTGCAAAAAATGTTACAAGTAACTCAATATGGGTAAGGGTGGTACTGACAGCCGTATTTTTTAAAATTTGCTTTGATATTAATACACATAAATTATCAAGCATAGAAATTTCTACACATTTTAAAATTTTGGTTAACGTAGTTATGATATCTGCTACTAAACCTGAGAAGTATTTGAGTGGCCAGATGCACCTAGTGGTCATTGAAGCCTGTAAAAAAATGTTGAATGATATTGACGCAAATATATCACTTTATGCAATCAAATAAAAACTATACTTAATTACAAATTAGGAAAATAGAAATTCTGAGTATATAAAGAGGTAAGTAGGTAGTGATAACATTTTTGTACTAATGTTAATTCTCGAAATTAATGAGTATTTTTTATCACTATTAGGTGCCTCTTAATTTCTTTTTTATAGAATGTGAAAGGTAAATAATAGCTACTAAAAAAAGAAATGGAAAACACTTTTATAAGGTTGTAATGAGACTGGGACAACAAATTACAACTATTTAAATAGTACCTATCTACAGGGCATTTTAGCCTGCAAGACCTCCATTTTCGCAACCGTTAGTCCTAGATACATATTTCCAGTTCCAAAAATGTTCAAAATGAGGTACAGGGTTGAAATACTGAAAGATTGAAGCAAAAAAAAAAAAAAAAGTCAATAAATAAAAGGTTTAACTTTTTATACAGGTCATAGGTCCCTTAACTTGTATTTAGGGAAATAATTGCAATACGAAAAGTTTTACAGTAGTACAATATACATGAACTAGTCGACCCGTGCGGAACTGTACTTCGAATCGTTTCATAAGGCATTTCGCTCTTTAAAAATTTTAAAGAAGAATATTATGAAGAAAAACGGAAAAAAGTAAACGGAAAAAAGTAAGCGCACAAGAGAAGGCATGTAATTTGAAGACATCAATAACAAAACCTTGTTAAACACAACGTTGTGATAATTTAATCATCGCTTTCCTTTTGATTGTACGTATTTTCAATGCAAATATAAATATCATTAAGAGTGTGGCTGAGTGACACGTGAAAAATCAGTAATTTTGCATGTGAAGAAACAGGTTGTGGCAAATACAGTCCTGTCCATGTGAGCATCTGACGGAAAAAAAAACATTAAAAAGATATTCAGTGGCACGGATTCGAACTGGCGCCATTCTGATTAACAGTACGACGCTCCAACAAACCTAGCAACTGTGCCTTCCTTTTCGAATGCTATTCATTGAAGGAATGCGTAATAAAACACAGCAAAAAAGTTTTTAACTGAAAAAAATTAATAAGATCATGCGTCTATGTTTTGTCATTAGCCAGCATGATACGATTTAAAATTATTCGTAAAACATGGAATTTGATTAAAGAATGAGGAAGATCTCACATAGCGACTGAAACAAACATTCTAGAGAAGTAATAAATTCGGTTGAAAAAATAAGTGTTTTTATTTTTGAATGTTCAACAATTTCCCATAGCAGGCTTCTTTAACCTGTACGGCTTAAAAGCCCGCACTTGTTTTTCTTTTAATCGAACACTTAAAATTCAAAACCAAAACCAGTTGAACTGAGTCCGTTTTTTAAGTGTAGTTTTTCGAACGTAAGCAAAAGTTGTTTTTTTTTTTTTTTCTCACCCGAAAGCAGAGGAGTAGAAAATGATTTCTTACTAATGAAGCTGATAATAATTTTAATGTTTTATATCGTATTCGAATAAATAATTAAAGATTTACTGGTTGAAACTCGTAGTTTTAATTTGGCGTAGTATTTTTTCATTTGTACAAAAGTTCGGACACTGCTATTAGAAAAATCTACATTTCAGCATATAATGAAAATGTTTTTCTGCACAAAAAGGATTCCCTTGAGGTATATCTAATACTTTTTTTTATGCTTACATTATACTCAGTGGTCTGGACGGAGTCAAAGCTTAAAAAAAAAGGGAAGAACGCTCTTCGATTAGCAGTCAACTTATCTGAATGATATCTGTAGCCTGCATAAAGGAGTCGAAACACAAACAGCATTCCCACTGCATTTATTTTATTACGTGTTATCTGTTGTATGTTATGAGTACATGTAATGCGTAATATTACTGTAAATTTGCTATTATGTCGGACAGCTCGAACTGGCCCGAAGTTCAGACAGTTTATAGCCGAACGATCTATCGAAAAAAAAAAAAAACCACAGGTAATTTTAAATTTTTTTTCTTGCCAAGAAGTGTTTTTATTTTTGAAAATTTTTACAATTTGTTTTCGCAGGCTGTTTGAACCGTTATGACTTAGATGACAGCACGTGTTCATCATTTAACAGCACTGTTAAAATACAAAATAATTTGAACTAAGTTCTGTTTTAAGCGTTGCTTTTCAAATGTAGTAAGAATGTGATACGCTATTTGTTTTTTTTTCAAAAAGAAGAAAAATATATATATTACCCTTTAAATCGAGGTAGTATTTTTTTTTATTTGTACAAAGAATCAAAAACTCATTAGAAGAATCTATATTTCAACATACGATTTATTATATTTTACGGAACAAAAAACAGTTCCAATGTAGTCTAAAATCTTAAACCTGATACTTATATTTTCGCTTACATTATGTTTTAATTTTCTTCCCGGAGCCAAAGCTTAAAAAAAAACCCTTACAATTGAGTATCAATTTAGCTCCGTGTTGCATTAAGTTTTCATAGCAGCTAGGAGCGTTTCTACCTCATGTATTCTCTCATATTTGTTATTCATTGTTCATGTAATGCGCGATATTTTTCTAATTTTTTGATGCAGATTGTCCGGACGTGGGCCCGAACACGCATTCTCCTGGTTACCAGTCGAAAGCTCTGCCGATCAAGCTATTCAGCTCTGTCGATAACAGTGCAAGTTAAAGTTATAAATTTAACCGAAAACCTCATTCTGGTTCTTTAAAACAGGTTTTTTTGTCCGAAAAAAACAATTTTTAGTCCGTGGGTCTATTTTTCGTCAGTAGCCTGCACGAAAAGCTTTAAAATAAGGTGTAAATCAAAGAAATCGATCAAGATTTGGGGAAAATCTCGCGTTGAAACCAAAAACAGGCTACAGAAATAATATATAAGGATACAACCAATTTTCCCCGACATATGAAACTCAGCGTTATGTGACTTACACAACTTTACACTCGCCGTCAATAACACATTTGCGGGGGGGGGGGGGGGTATAGCGGTTAACAAGGGTCTAAAATTATATTTGTGATAAAGTGCTCTTTTCAGATTATACGAGGTTTTGTAGTGTGTTTTTGCGAATCATGGCATGATTATTACATTTGAAAAGCAGTGAAACATATTATAAATGCTTTGTTTTTTTTTTTACTTCGACAACCTGTTATTCTTCTGAAAAGGCGATGAGTTCCAATCTCATCTTTTGCATGGTCCCTTAAAACTTAGAACTCGAATATATCCTTGAGTCTTGGTCACACAAGTGTCAACTTTTTTGTTTTGGTATTATTTTTCAATAGAGATTATTTTCCTAAACATTAGTTGGAAGATCTAATGTCCATACAAGAAGTTATTATTTTTTTTACTCATTTTTATTTTCGCTTCAAATTTTCAATATCTTAAATTTGCATCTGATTTTGAACATTTTTTTTTATTTTCACGATAACATATAAAAAGATATTATCTACATTATTACTTACTATTTACTTCATTACTAGTACAGATGAATAAGAACAAGAAGTTTCTTTCAATTAGTAGCTCTTTTTTTCTGGAACAAGTAGTTCAGAGGAGCAGCTTGCTTCAGAGAAAGGAAGCTGTGTTCCGAGGAACAACTTTTTGAGGCAAGTTATTCCGAGGAACAATTTTCTGGAAATAAATGGTACGAAGAACAACTGGCGCCAGAAAAAGAGCCAACTAGACCCAAAAGCACATGTTTTTAAGAAAGCAAATGATAAGTTAGGTAACAAAATGCAAATGGAATTTTCAACATGTATTTTGCATAGGGTGAAAAATCTATCTCTGCATAAAAGCACCAAAAAACTAAATGCTCACTATTAAAATTAATAACAAAAAAGATCAAAAAAGGTTGATCAATGATCACACTCTCTTCTTTTGATGTACTGGACACCACTGATCTGACTAAAGCATTGGTTTCCTATCGGCAAACACAAGTCATCGCCGACAAACACAAGTCTCGGCCAAGTCGTCGCTCATAGCCGAGGCGAAAACTTGATTCTTCTGCGCATGCACGCCCGAGCTAAATCGACTTTGTGAATGGCCACGTCGGAATCCACTTGACTTTGATTTCATCGTCACGGCGCGAGTGGCGTCGAAGATCGTCGATTCTCTTCTAGGAAACCAGGGCTTAAGATATAAGGCGTTGATACGCTGCAACACTCCATTTCACAGTCTATTGACCAAATACTCGTATATTTATCTTTTTTCTTTAAAGAGTTATTTTAATACAACTTTCAACGGGAACTTTTAGCCCCGTTCTTCCTTACTTCCAAAAAATATGACTATTTTAACTGGCGCAATAACTGAAAAATAAACCACAGAAATGTTTTGAATTAATTTTTCACCTAAAAATTAATACTCGTAATAGGTTTAGGTTAAGCTAAATCTTCTGTATCCAGAAGATCTCGAAATTCTTCAGCAAATGAAACTGTTAAAGTCACTATGGTATGCTGAAAAACTCTCTCAAATCAAATTCCATCTATTTTTTTCTTTTAATAAAAAAAAGGAAATGATCATAAATCGATTTTTTTGAACTGGAACTACTAAAATACAATAGTTTCTGGGAATTAAGTGTTTTTGAGGTAAAAGGAAAGTGTGTTGATTTAAATACAAGCACAATACATTGCATTAGAATGAGCAATTTCAAACAAAACGATATTTTGTTCGTTCACTGATTAGACCGTATTAGATGATACATAACCATTAAAGAAAAGTAAGGAAGGGGAGGAAATATAGAGTTTCATTCCTTCTTCCTTTTTCACCATTTATTTCCTTTCTTTCACTTTTTAGGCATCTTAGTTTGCGAATCGATTATTGGATTCTTGTTTACTTATTTTTTCTCCAAAGTTTGGAAAACTAGACTAAAAAACATATTTGAAATCAATGAACGTTTTGAGTAAAGAGTTTTTAGGAGGAAGGAAAAGTGTCTCTTTAGTCTAGCTCTCGTTTTTCAATAGTAAATAGATTGTATTCTGCTTTAGATGTGTCACATTGCGTTTAAATCTGTACATTATTATGGACACTGTGTTTCAGGAAAAAAAACAACATTATAACGCACAAAACATGGGAAAACCTGTGGAATTATTTTTAAGTATTAAATAAGGTTTTACATTGGCTTATATAGGAGTTATGGTTTTGTAAGTAAAACAATGAAAGCAAAGTGCTCTAGTTTGCGCCAATCGTCCACCAACACTAAAACAACAAATAATGTTTTTTTTTGAGCAATCACATTGATTGTTTTCATTTGGCCTTTGAATGGCGCTCTTTTGATTTTATTTTTCCCCCGCCTCCCTCTGCAGCACCACCATCGACCGACCCCTCCCAAAGCTGCTCCTATAAAACAACCGTCTACAGGTTGCGTCCATATCTTACACACACACACACACACACACACACACACACACACTTACACACACATACACACTCATACACACTCCTACACACACATACACATCCTACACACCAACACACACAATAATGCCTGCACACAGACACAAACACCCACATACACACCCACACAATCATGCCTGCTCACAGACATAAACACACACACACATACGTACACACACACACGCCTACATGCACACACGCTTACACACACACACTCGTGATTGCGAAAACCAAAATTTGAATTCAGGATGTCAAAATTCAAATTAATTTTTTTGCTTATTGTTTTCATTTTTTTTGTTTAGTTTTAACGTCCAGAATACATTTTTATTTTTCCTACTCCTTATGTCAAATTTTACTAAGAATACAACTTCTTTCTGTCAAACTTCAAGAAATAGAATATTTATACGGTACGTTCGCTACTATATGTATGTTACGAAGTTTAAATATGACGTATTATAATTTCTTTCCCATTCAAGTGTGAACGTTTCATGCCTGAATTATTTCTATATTTTATTTCGGCAACGTAACTTTTTCTTTTTGCCAAGAGAAGACTCTCCACGTAATCGCCAAAATATTCCTCCGACGACTTGCAACCTATTTTCAAGTAAAAAAGAAACATTGTATGAAAATGCCTTTACAAAAAACATATACAATTAGTATAAATTTTCTATATAACAGTCATGAATTAAAACAAAATGTAATAATATTTTTTCTAAAACATGTAATAATTTTAATATTTACTAATGATCTGTATTAATAACAAAAATTAGAATAATTTTTTGTAACATTAGTAAGAGTAAGAATACTGATAATAATGTTAATAGCAGCGATAATATTAGAAAAAAAATACTGTTACATTTTCATGTGATAATTACAGTACTTAAGTAAAATATTTGTTTCGATCTTTTATTTTTTCGAATTAGAAAGCTACGTGGTTAGTTTCACGCTTAAGTGTTTCATGCTTTTTTTTTTTATGTTTCTACTTAATTTTACAAAAAAGGAAGTATTGTATTCACGAAAAAAATTTCACTCAAAAATCGACTTTAATTTCCATTTTGCTCACCCCGAATGAACGTTGAGTTAAATTTTTCAACCCGACCACACGTCGATATATGCCTAGGAACGTACAGACACCTGAAATATTCATTTTGACAATCCCCGAGTTAATTACAACGAGTTTTCTCGTGACGTCTGTATGTACGTATGTATGTGCGTACGTGTGTATGTATGTCACATAACTCAAGAACAGAATGTCCTAGACAGTTGAAATATTGTACTTAGACTCCTAGTGGGGTCTAGTTGTGCACCTCCCTTTTTGATTGCATTCGGATGCTCCATAGGGGGTCTTTTGCCCCTTTTTGGGGAGAAATCATTGTTAATTTCGATGTAAACTTTGGTCGCCAAGTTTCGTCGCCAACTTGGTGACAAATTTGGCGATTTTTTAATTTTTTTTTTTAAAATCCTGTTTCAATTTGGCCACTGTTGGTGATATTTAGAGAATAAACTATTGAATCACATTAAAACTGCAAATAATGAGAAAATTACAATAAATTTGAGTACAAGGAAGTCATGTGATGCACACATCAGCTCGTTTATTTCTTAAACAAAACTAATCCGCAAATTTGAAATACTCTTACTCTTATAAGACAAAATTAATGCTAGTGTTGTTAAATAGAGACATTACTTTCAATTTTCTTTGTGTGTGTTTTCTTTAACATGTGGTCATTGTATTATCGTTGCATTTTCAGTTTAAGATAAAAAAGGTAAGTTCAGCCATAATCCTTTAACAAGGCTTTAAGTAAGTTCAATTATGAAACAAGAGAAGAAACTAGAGTTCCAAGTAAATTGCAAGGATTAAGGGGCTAAAGCCTATGATTAAAAAAAGATAGGAAACTATTTTGCAAAACAGCTTAGCGTCAAATTCTTAAAATCCTGTATTGTAAACATAAACCTCTTCATCAGATTATTTTCACGCAGAGCTCATGCTAGATTTTTTTTATTGCTGTCGTTTAATAATATACATCCTGTAAAAAAAAAAAAAAAAAAAAAAAAAAAAAAAAAAAAAAAACCGTATTTTCTCTAGTTAAAAGCTATTCTAGTTTCTGTAATTCAAAATAAAATAAAGTTATAAAGCAGACTTCTCTAATCCTTATATATTATTTCTGTACCCTGTTTTTTGTTCCTACGCGAGATCGTCCTTAATTCTTGATCGATTTCTTTGATTAACACCTCATTGTAAAGCTTATCGTGCAAGCTAATGACGAAAAATAGACCCACGATCTACGTTTTTCTTTTCTGTCAAAAAACCTGTTTTAATGCACCGGACTGAGGTTTTAGGGTTAAATTTATACGCTTAGCTGGCACTGCAACCGACAGAGATGAATGACTCGATCGACAGAGCGTTCAACTGGTAACCAGAAGAATGAGTGTTTGGGCTCTGTCCGGATGATCTACATCGAAACATAAGACAAGTGTCATGCATTACATGAACACTTAAAATACAATTAATAACATAACATTTTTTCATTGTATGCAGAAATGTAGATTTTTCTAATAGCAGTGTTCGACCTTTTGTATAAATTAAAAAAAAAAAAAAAATACTACGCCAAATTGAAATTACGAGTTTCATCCAGTAAACCTTTAGCCATTCATTCGAAAACGATGTAAAACATTAAAATTATTATCAATTTCAAAAGTGAAGAATCATTTTCTACTCATCTGCTTTCGGTGGGAAGAAAAAGCATTTGTCTACGTTCGAAAAATCCCATTAAACGAGCTGATGTGTGCATCACATGACTTCCTTTTACTCCAATGTAATGTCATTTCCCCATTATTGGCAATTATTTTCTCTCTAAATATCACCAAATGTGGACAAATGAAACTAAATTAAAAAAAAAAAAACCAAGTTGGCGACAAAACTTGGCGACCAAAATACAGGCGATATATTGTCAAGTGTCCGACAAATTATAACAGAACTTGAGTTTACATCGAAATTAACAATGATTTCCCCCCAAAAAGGGGCAAAAGACCCCCTTTGAAGCATCCGAATGCAAATAAAAGGGAAGGTGCACAACTAGACTCCACTAGGAGTCTACGTACCAAATTTTAACTTTCTAGGACATACCGTTTTTGAGTTATGCGACATACATACACACATACACATATACAGACGTTACTAGAAAACTCGTTGTAATTAACTCGGGGATCGTCAAAATGAATATTTCGGGTGTTTGTACGTTCCTAGGCATATATCCACGTGTGATCGGGTCGAAAAAAAACTCAGCTTTCATTCGGGGGTGAGCAAAATGGAAATTAAGGCCGATTTTTAAATGAAAATTTTTTCGTGAAATAGTAACAAATGAGTAATGGCGGTGAAGCACGTTGTTTATTTCGTGCATGGAGATAGCTGATACTGAACATTTTTCGAACTTTTTCCTCTTCTCCATCAACATCAAATTGTTTTGAACAACAGCAGTGATTACTGCATTAACTGAAACGCTTTTAGAGCGTTTGTTCGTAGGCTACGGTTAGTTTGTTTATCTTGCAGCAATGGCGGATGCCGTAGCGGTCAGAAATCGCTATCGCCGAAGACGAAGTTTTTGTATCTTCTCATCCGGGATTGATTGCTGGTAAGTGTTTCCATTTTTACTACAAATAAATACTTTTTGAATTCTCTACTCTAACGATGATTGCTGCTTAAAATTAAGTTTTTATCTAGTTTGAACATTTAATTTCCCGTAGATCTTTGTTTAAACATTAAAACATCGGGACAAGTTTTTAAAATTAAAAAACTTCTAATAATATTAAAAACTTTTGTTTGCTAAGGGGATATTTTACAAAATTGTCTCGAATAACTAGGTAATTTTTAGATGGGACACCATTGAGTCTTGATTGTTTTATTGTTAATGAAGAATATTTTCTGCCTATATGTAAGGTTAATGTAAAGATATTGCTTATTACTTAAAATACTACTGTTTTTTTAATTTTTTTTAATTAATTTATTTTAATTTCTATGAATAACAACTATGTCTGTATAAACTTGCTTCTTGCAATTGATTAGATTTCAATTAACAAGTTGAAGCATCTAGTTTTAGTTAACTACTTGGGTTTTCAATTCTCTCCCCCCCCCCCCTCTCTTTCAAACTTTTAAATGCTTGTTATCTACATTAATGAATATAATACATTATTTTTTAAGGAAATGAATATTTAAAATAAATGTATCAATCATTAAAAAAAGCATTATTTTGAGAACTTTGAATCATATTATTCTAAGCACTTTAACATTCCAGATGCTGTCCACTTTGAACCCTCTCAGCACTGGAACCTTCCAAAGTGAGCCGGAGAATTTATTGATGGAATGCGGATTCAACTGTGCAACTGAGTGAACAGAACTCCTTGAACAGAAAAGGGAAGTTTGCCGCGAATATGCAAATTGTAAGCATAAAACATGTTGTTTTACATATGCATTAGGGCTGGGCGTTGGATTGATACATCGCCAAAAACCAGTGTAAACCCTGCATTGTTAAATCGGTTTCTAATTTTTCTCTTAACCAATGCATTGGTTCCACACTGACTACGAATCGAAGCGCCAATGTACGGACACCGGTTTACTATTATTGCCGTTGTAATATCTTTATTGTTTCAAAACGCCACTGGAAGCGGCACCCTGATAGGAGGTCACTGTGAACTACCAAAAGTGTTCTACGTCGACAATTTTTTCTGATGATTCTGTAAATTTGGACACTTCACTGCAAAACTGTTTGAAATTTTTAAATAGTGATGTTTAATGTCTCTTCTCATTAGATGCACGTTTGTGTTCATGCTCGTATTTTATCATTCGGTAAAATTCAGAGTATCGCTCGGCAAATTAAAAAATCATCCCTTCCCGAACATTTAAAAGCGGGGTTGTCTGTAAAGAAGTATCATAAGTGAACGAACAACTTTCACTTTTCCCAAAACTTGCAGTAAATGCAATTGCTTTTAAAAACCTTTTTGCAAAAAATATATTGATGAACAAAGTTGATCAGATAATAACTCTACAAAACAAAGCAAAATGAAATCTCAAAATAGGAGCAAAGGTTGTATGCACGAATTTTATTGCTTTGAGTTACCTCTTTCCAAATGCAAGATGATATTGCTTCCACAAGCTTGCATCTGTTTGTATTGAAAAAATAGGTTCATTGTAGTTTCAAAACAGATAACTAATATTTATTGCTACCTTGTACACAGTTTTTTTATTTTTGACAATTTTTTGCTGGTGCTAGAACGTGTTTGTAGCATTTATATTTTTTCATTTAGAATATATGTATTTTTTAAAATTTAAACAAGCACTTATAAGTGAAATGAAGAAAGAAAAAAATGTACATTTTGATGCATCATAACATCGTGATGTAAGGTTGGCGATGCATCACAATGTAGAAATCCCTACAATGCCCAGCCCTATTTGGAAACATAAATATGCAAGTATAATGAATATAGTATGCATATGCAGGAGTTCGACAAAAAATGTGAACTCTTGAGAGGTAAAAAGAAATTGTAGGTTACCGACAAATTACATATCCGAGTTAATTAGGAAAATCTTAGCTTCTGAAAGAGTCTTGCTCTAAAACAACTTGTCGACATTTTTTTGTCTTTTTTTTAGTCACCTCGGTGACCTGTTGGATCCAGTATATTTGTAGATCTGGTGCCTGACCTGTTACTTTGAGATTTTCAATACTGAGGAGCAGTGGCATGGCATAGCTACATCAAGTGGTGTGGGTAACTGAATTTTGCGAGGCCTCTGATTGTAACTAAAAATTACATTTGAAGCAAATAAAACCAAATATCACATTTACCGGCTCGGGATATCAATACAAAGCCAATCATATTCTTCGACATCATATTTCAGTGTTTTTATTCATTGATTTATTAAAAGTGCTTGAAGGGAACTTAGACTTGCATGTTGACTGTTGTTGTTGAAAATTCGTTATACATTATTTGTAAATATAACAGGCGAACCAAAAGACCTTTTTAATTTTTTTATAATGGGGAAAGCCGTGCGAATACCACTATTAATTAAATAGAATATTTCATTTTCCACTTTGCTCCATAAAAAAAATTGAAAATTTCCACCTTTTTTTTTTTTTTGAAACTGCAAATTTACTGCCAAAATTAAAAAATACAGTTTCAATGGTAGTTTTATTTTAAATAGAATGTTCTTTCTTTACGTACTATAATTTTCAAAATAAATTTCTAATTTTTTCATTTTGAAAAAGCTCAGTCATCTTAACTATTTCAATTTGCCCCACATTGCCTTACTCAGCACAAATGGTTGGCTGTTTATCAGTTACTAGATTACTATGAATTATGACGATTTACACACATGAAAATTTTCTGCTTTAAGTCTAACAAAAGTAATTTTTAATTATTGCAGTGTAATCTAGTTTTAACGACATAGCTGCTTTAGCAAATAAAACTAATAAAGCAGACAGCCTATCCTAACCCAACACACTTCGTTCTAAAATGCAGAATGTCTGTAAACCGAATTCAATGATAATTTAAAGAGTAACTGATGTTAAACAGAAGTCTTTCCGCTTGCGGAAGGATATACTTTTTTAAGTTTAAAAACCCGATTGGCCCTGAGAAATAAAGCCTAACAATATTTTACTGTTTTAAAAATAAATTTTTTATGAAAAAAAAAGTTTCCATGAAAAGTTTTTCAGGTGTATAATAATCAGTCAGAATCGGATTAATATAATTTTTACAGTTTTATGTGGGGATGGGTTAAGGAGATCAAACTAAGAAGGCGTAACCTTGGCTCTCGTTGACCTGAGTTGAACTATAACATATACACTGAAAAAATTAATTCTGCACCAGCTGTAATGTTATACGATTTTGTGGAATCGTGCATTATTGCATCCTTCCAAATAAATGCAAAAGGAGATTGAAAGCACAGTACAAGGACAAATCATAAACATAAAAAAATTATGATTTTTTTGTGTGAGGGGGGGGGGGGAGAATATAGTAGAAAAACATCCAGGTATAACTCCGTGATATTTATTGTGATTCACAAATTCATGATTCCTTTCCTAACAGTTCTTTTGAAGTTTTTGAATAATATTCTCGAAACAATTCTTATAACCTGCTAAAATATTATTTTTTCATGGATAAGTTTTGTTTTGTTTCTTGAGAGTCAAGTAATGATGTTCGGAACAAAAATTGAGTTAGCAAATAAAATGTTACACTTACTATAGTTAGGGCAAACCTAACCTGGAAGCATTGTGAAAGCTAAGCATATCCGAAGCTCAGTATTACTTGGCTGCAGGGTTAGGTTCGCCCCAACTATAGCTAGGCGAGAATTAAAAGAGATCGAGAATTGTTTTTGAGCTATTGGCTGGCACGTTCAATTCTAACATATAAACTACTCCACACTGCCACTTTTAAAATTGAAAGTATTAATTTAAAAATTGTTACAAAAAAAAATGCATGGGTGTTTACAAATTAACTGTTTTTGAAGTAAGATGCCTAATTTCTCTCCAAATTTCGACAGTGCTGTTGACTACTTTTTTTGCTTGCTGTCAGCGTATTACCTCATTGTCAAGAAAAATAATGTCAAATATCTTACCGTAGGTAATTGATGTTTTCATCTGCATGTTTATGACATGACACTTGGTAATTTATTCAATAAAATGTTCATGTGTTAAAAATTTTTGATATCATGCATTAATACTTTTATTCTTGTAATTTAGGTTTGTGACATTAATTGTGAAACATTGGAATCGTCCAAAGATGGCCCAGTTGTACCTATCAATCTTATTTAATCTCTATATATCAGTGCAGAAATAAAAATGGTACTGATGATGACAGCAAAGCAAACTATTAATTCGACATTGGCACAAGCAAAAAACTTTAAAAATTGTGTAGCACAAGATCTGCAATAAATGATTTTGTACTTGTAATAAATGTTTTGTTTTATTGAAAACAATGTTAACTATGCACAATTGATAAGTTTCAATAATTTTGATAAATTTAAATTTTGTGGCAGTTATTGTTAAATAAAACATCGCACAGTTAATTACAGGAACATTTTTTTGTCGGGGGGAGGGGGAGAGGAGGGTATTTTTGTGAAGACTGATTTAAAAAAGAAAAAAACAGTTCGTATGATTTGCGTTTATTTCATATGTTTTGCAATTGTTTGTTGATAAAAGATTTTAATACAATAAAATGCAAAGCAAATACATTCCCAGATGGCTGTTATATCTTCCCTCTGTACTTTCAAAAGAGAAAGATGCATAGTTTCTGCATAGTAAAAATGTGTTTCTTCACTTTTAGGAAGTTTCACAAATTTTTGAAAGTTAAGGAAGAAATTTGTGCAAATGCTCTAATAAAACTGCTTTTCTTTTTCTTTCTTCTTTTTTTTTTTTTTGCTGTTTTTCAAAAAAAAAAAAAAGAAAAGAAAAAAAGAAAAAAATATATGGGCTTTTAAAATCTCCAAATGTTAATTCATTATGCTTTAATTGCCCAGCTATATTTTCAAAATAATAGTTTTTTAAACTGAAAATATACGTGCATAAAACGGAAAATATTTATATTATAAACTGAAAACATCAGTTCATGAACGGAAAATATCTACTTTAAAAACTGAAAACATCAGTTCATAAAACGGAAAATATTCCGGTTGAGAACGGAGAATAGCAGTTTTAAAACGGAAAGTGTCCGTGATAAAAACTGAAAGTGTCAGTATGAAAAAACGGAAACCATCCGTGATAAAAACGGAAAACACCACTTCTGTAAAAAAACGGAAAATTGTCGGCAACTCTGCTGCCAGTACATTTTCCGTTTTTTGAGGGAATTTTAAAATACAGTGTATTTGTAGAATGGAAGAAATTGAGGGGGCGTCGCGTAAAATACCTACAACTTCAAAAATAAGGACCACCCTAATATATATATATATATATATATATATATATATATATATATATATATATATATATATATATATATATATATATATATATATATATATATATTTTTTTTTTTTTTTTTTTTTTCTCAAGTTGAACCCTTAAAATGAAATATATTTTTATCTACTGTACCAACAAAGCACAAATTTCAGTCTTCTTCTCCACGCCGGATTTTATATATTGCTTTTATGTTATAAAATATCAAGTTTTACTTTCTTAGATAATATTAAATCTTATCTTATTTTTGGACACGAAGCAGAAGAATCGCTCCTTTTGTATTTACATTGAAAATACAAAGACGGGAATAAAACGAGGAAGCATTTCAAGCACGTACGTGGTATCTTTGCTTGAAAGGAGAAGAAAATGAGATTATATTCTACTTTGATACAAAACTTGAAATACTATGTAAGAGAGGAATTGTAAAAACTACTTTGTTTTTGCAAAACTATAGTTCTGTGCAATATTTTGTGGTAAAGAATTATGCTAAAAATATACATACTACTTCTCGTCCAGTCATAATCCACTTAAAAATAGCGCTAAAATAGCAAAGCGTTATGTAGGTCTGATTTTTACTTCCTTTTACGTAGTAAATGAAGTAGTATTCGAATTAAAATTTTCACTCAAAAATCGACCTTAATTTTCATTTAGCTCATCCTCTAACGAATGTTCAGGTTTTTTCGACCCGGTTAACACGTGCCTGTATACCTGAGAACGTATGGACGTCCGAAATGTTCATTTTGATGATCCCCGAGTTAATTACAACGAGTTTTCTCGTGACGTCCGTACACTGCTCAAATTAATTAGGAAAGCAATCACCCAAAAGTGAAGAAACCGTTGTGAAGTAGCCTTGCCAAAGGCATAAAATGGAGTATAAATGTGTATTAAGATGCAATACAGCAAAAAAAAAAAAAAAAAAAAAAAGCAGAAAACATTGGAATGGGCACTCTATTCCTCTAGAACAGCGAAACGAACATGAAATTATGCCGCTCCAAAATCGTCTGCTGCAGTTCTTTGTGTTTGTCTGGATTTCAGACCTCTGATAAAACGTGAAGCTATAGAATCCGGTAAATATGGTGTCGTGGCATTTTCCAATTAAAAAAATAAATACATAACGCTTAAATATTACCGCTCTGACAGTGAAAAAATTAACTTCTGTTAAATCGCGATTTTCTGCACTTGTATCCTTTTTCTGCTTTTCGACGACAGAAACGTTGATTTGCTTCCGAAGTTTGCGTTTTATTCTCATGTTTTCTGTAAACATGGTCACTTAATTGGAAAACTACTTCCTGAAATGATATTTTTTTCAATTTTGTTAAAACCATGTGCTCTCCTATTTTTTGAGCAGTGTATGTATGTGCGTATGTATTCTCGCATGCCTCAAAAACAGTGCGCTGTAGAATGCTGAAATTTGATAAGTAGACTCCTGGTAGGGTCTAGTTGTGCACCTCTCCTTTTGTTTGCATTCGGATGTTCCAAAATCGGTATTTTACACCTTTTTGGCGGAAAAGCATTGTTAAATTCAATGCAAACTCAAGTGGTGTTATCATTTGTCGAACATTGTCAGGCTTTTAGTCGAAAACTTGGCGAAAAATTTGGCAGTTTTTTTTTTAATCGAGTTTTATTTACCATTATTTGCGATATTTAGAGAGAATCAAATTAAAATTGTCAATATTGGGAAAATTAATCTGTGTAAAACTTTTCTTAATTCGGTTCGCAACAAGCGAGGGGTGAAAATGTTTAAAGTGTATCCTTTTCTACTTCAAGGCACTATTATAATCTCGTTTAATATGTCGTTTTGTTCACATGTGGTAGTGGAATGGGGGATTTTTTTTTTAGATTTTAATTTGTAACTAACTCCTCCTTAACTATGCAACTTTTGATACTAAATGTGAATACCCGTTTTAAACTGCAGAAGTAGTGCAGTAATAGTCATTACCGCCAATGATAAGTTAACTATGGGAAATTTAATTTCATTACTAAGTAATGTTTGATTAATTGTTTTATTAACGCTTTTCTTTATTTTAAAAACGCTAATGAAATTTTAAAATGTTTTGCTTTTTAGAAAGGTATGTTTTTGTAATGAAACTTTTTCATTTTATTTACACAAAAAAAAAAAAAGAAATGGAAAATTATTATATTTGAGATGAAAAGGGTCGTTTGTTCATCATCAATTGCTCGTTAAAAAAGCATCTTCAACATGCAGTAGTAGTTTTAGATCTATTGCATGGCTGCACACCTACACATAAAAGAAATTTTATAAGAATGTTAAAGTTTGGATTTTCATTCAAATGTCAAAAGCGTATTTAAAACATGAGAGACAGTACTCAGAGCAGAAGTGCTGCGGAAAAGAAGTAGCATGATAAAACAAAAAAAAAAAAAAAATTATATTACCAATTACATCATAAAAAAATCTGTACTAATAATATAAAGCTGAAGAGTTTGTTTGTTTTTTTGAACTCACCTATCTCAGGAACTACTGGTTCAAATTTAAAAAAAATCTTTTTGTGTTGAGTAGTCCTTTCATTGAGGAAGGCTACAGGTTATAATTAACATTGATATTGTAATTAAAAAAAAATTATTTAATGTTTTATGCGATTTTAAGCAAATTTTTCACCCAGAGACTGCAAAAAGTATAAATGCCTCTTTTCTGAAATTTAGCTGTATAATAGTAAACCCCTTTCACCTTCTTCAGAAAGAAAAAGTTTTCAAAAATACGCAATAGTTATTTTTTTTTACATTTTTCTAAGCATAGCCGGAGTTTTATCAATCTTCAATTTAGGATGGTCATTACATCACGGAAATAACGTAATGGTCACGTGATTCAACTGCAGCGCTTGCTTTTCTTTCTTTTTATATTTCCGTTTAGGGATTTTATTCATCACCCCTCCCCGCAACGTTTCACTGTTGTTATTTAAGGTAACATATTTGTGTGCATTTGATTTAATAAAAGCCGTAATTTTTTTTATCTTTTATTTTTTGCACACTACGTGAAACAGAGAGTTATTCTTTTTGGCTCTATTTAAATTAAATAAATAAAGCACGCAGTTTTTTGCATGGTCTTTGTTTTTTTAAGTAAAAAAAGATTGTTAATTACCATCAAAAGTAGATCGTATAGATAGATCGGTAGATAAATAGAGGATGATAGTGAGTAAAGGATAGATAGGCCCGTATTTACAGAGCTTCAACAGGTGATCAATGCCCCCCCCCCCCAACTTTGAAAAAATAAAGAATTCACATAAATGTGGACGGGCTTTTTTGTTATTTTCCGTCAAAATGGACGTTGAGAGTACACCTCCCCCTCCCCTCCTTTGGGACTGCTTGCATAGAAAGACGAACCAATTGGCCGCCGAAGGCTGCTATCTTTTTCTGTGTTTTGGCGAATAGTTTTAAATTTCAAATAGATTTTAATAGTTTTTTTTTTTTTTTTGAAAAGGGGTATAAGCATTTTAGTTGAAGAAAAATTATCATTTCATATCAAAAGGGGGATGGGGCGTGGATTGTTATGTTAAATGGACTTCCTTTAAATTTTTAGCACGAGCAACGCCTTGCAGGAACTGCTAGTAACTTATAATACTCAGGTTAGGTTTAAAATCATGAATTGAAATTTCTTGAAATTACAGTCTTAACAATAACTGGAACTGACAACATCAAAACCTTTTTCTACACATTTGATTAGATACTTCATTTCTAAAGAATTTCTTCGTAACGTCTTTTAGTTTTAATCGGAAAAAAAAAACACATGGTTTTTTTGAAGGAACTGAAAGTTGGATATTAAAGCACATTGTTTCTATTTTATTCTTTATTTTTCTCTAAAGGAAATCATTTTATTTTGAATGATGAAGATTTACGTATTTTTTTTTCTTACTCTGCCTTTCTGTAAGTAACGATGAAATTCACATTTCTAATGATGTTTATTGCAAAGTCTGTTTATTCATTTGGTAGAAAAAAAATAGTCTATATACGTATATGTTTTTTTTTCAGAAAAACAGTGACAAAAATAGTTGTTGAATTTAAAAAATAGGTGTTTCTTGACCATTATTATCAGGTTTAATGTTATAAATATCATATGCACCAGTTATACTTAAATGTTTTATATATATTACCTGTCGTCTTTATATTTCTTATGTTAATCTATTTTAGATACTTCTTGTTAGCAGGATGCAAAAAACATATGAAAAATAAATAACATAAATAAAAACAAAGAAATAAATAAATTAAAAAAATTAAAAGAAGAAAACCCCAACACGGTGGGTAGATACATTGTGTATAAAAAAAAGGTGTTTGCAAAAAACAAAAACATAAATATATGAAATATCTCCCCACTTTATATAGCTACAATAAAAAAAAACCTTGCTTTTTAGTTTACAAACTAATGACTTCACTCGCAATTAAATCGTTTTTTAAAACGAAAACTGAAAAAAAAAAAAAAAAAACCGCCTCTAAAATCCATATAGTGGCTCGAGTTAACTCGACTACCAGCAATGTTTTTATCGGCAACCAGACAGACAGGTACTCCTCTGATCATAATCAGGGCCGCCGAGAGCCAAGGCTGGCCCTTATCAGTTTCGTCGCCCCCCCCCCCCAGGCCCAGTTCCACCCATAAAATTAATACTACTCCGATTCCAAACCGGGCCCCCTCAAGAGACTCTGATCATAAGTATGTATAAATAACGTTTTGAAAAAACAGATGGAGGTAGAAATCTGAAGTGAACTCTTCGACTGAATTATGCATGCATGCGCGCATGCTTTAAATAATAATTTAAAAAAACAAAACAAAAACAAATTCCCCCCCCCCCAAAAAAAAAACCATTAAAACTCACAGAAGTGGGTAACGGTCGCCATTATATTTAAAATCAAATACAAGTATTAAAGGGATTCAGACCTTAAAGGATTAGAATTTAGTACTGGGGTTGTCGTCAAATGGCTGCTAATTTATGACGCCATTTTCGTTTTATGGTGAAATTTTAGCTTCATTTTGCCAAAAGAAGTAAAATTTCAATTAAAAAATTCCGAAATTGTCTTCCTTAACAACCTAACATCTCAAGTGACTCATGTTTCATGAGTAGAAACTTTTCGAAAACATTTCAGAGTTAATCTTAACTGTAGACTTCACATCTAATTAAAAATCTTCTTTAAAACTGGGATTTCAAGCTAGTATTAATTATCTGAAGAACCAACCAAGCGTAGAACTTATTTCTTTAAGATTGTAAACTTGATGTTAACATAAGAGTAATTTAACTCTTAAAACGAGTTTTAGCACTTGGTTTTCCAGTTGAATTATTTTTAGATTTGAATGTCTAACCAAAGTAAGAATAATAGGATGATTTAAATCAATGAAGATATAATGTGGTTCATTTCCTTAAGTAAAATACGGTATTTCTTTCTTCTATATGTCTTTTTGATTGAGATTTTTAAGCACATTAAATTTATTTATCTGTCTTGTTTAGTTAATAATTACTAAGAGATAGCAACTTGCTTTTGTATCTTTACAACTAATGTTTTATAGGCGCAGGGCAGACGATTGCACTGATGCTCATAGCAACGAATTAAAAATTTTCACTACTGGCGTGTGACTAGCTACGAATAAACATAAAGCAAAATTTTTCTATTCCCAAAAGCAGAATAAGAGAGCAAAATCTGTACCAATGTTGGGCATTAATCAATTATTTTTTCCATTGCCTTGTTAATTGATTAAAAAAGTAATTGCAATTAAATTAATTGCAATTAAATCAATTGCAATTAAACTGTTAATTGTACTTTGCAATTAATTTAATTAGATTAATGTACGTTAATCAATTTTCACAATTAAAAAAAGTGCGATTAATTTTTACTTTCTTCTATATCTAATATATAGAAGAAAGTATTGGATTCGTGCAAATTTTCGAATTTCGAATTTTGACAGATTCGAACGTTTTGAGGTGTGCTGAGTCCATTTCGACTATTTTTGGAAAATGTCTGTCTGTCTGTGTGTGTGTATGTGTGTGTGTGTGTGTGTGTGTGTGTGTGTGTATGTGTGTGTGTGTGTATGTGTGTGTGTGTATGTGTGTGTGTCACGTCTGTGTGTGACCAGTTTTTTGTGGCCGCTCTACAGCAAAAACTACCGCATGAAATTGAACGAAATTCGGTACACATATGTGCCCCTATGTGAACTTGTGCCCATTGGTTTTTGGCGCGAATTCCTCCAAGGGGGGTGGAGCAATGGGACGTTTTTTGAGTTACGCGTGCTTGCTATTCCTCAGGAAGTAACTGGCGGAATCAAACAAAATTTGGTCCACATGTTGCCCCTAACAGGAGCAGGTGCTGATTCAATTTTGGTGTCAATAGCTCAAACGGGGGTTGAGTTATAGAACGTTTTTTGTCGTCAATTGTGACTGCTGTATCTCAAGAAATAACAAACGGAATCAAACAAAAGTTTTTTGACAAGTAGCCCTTAGTTTGTATAAGAGCTGATTTTATTTTGGTGTCAACAGCTAAAAAGGGGGTAGCGCAATCGCCCGTTCTTTTTTTCCATTGTGAGTGCCCTATCTCAAGAAGTAATGCTACGTACTGGCTGAAATTTGGAATATATGTGAATTCATACGTAAACAGGCTTTGGTTCAATTTTGACTCCAATCGCTCCAAGAGGTGTTGATTTTTTTTTTTTTTTGCGAATAAAAATAGCTTTCTTAATGCAACCATAAGAAAGATAAATCGTAATAGATTGTCGTCTGCGTATTTCTCGTGATTTTAATTGTATGGAAATGATCGGAAATATTATCTCAATGATTTAAAATTTTTAACTGTTGCCATCTTATGTTTGTTAATAAATAAAATATTTGTAATTATTTCAAGCAAGGCTTTTAAAGTAACTTTCAATTTTCGCTCTTTGCTTTGCTTTTACAATAATTCAGACATTGGGATGGTCGTCAAGTTTTTGCATGTGTCATTTTGTTTTTGTTGGGAATATTGCTTCCTCGTCAAGCATGGGGAGGGATCAGAAAAAGGAAAAATATAGAAAAAAGTTTCGTGATGGCCACAACATACTAGTTTTAATTGTTTTATGATCTAATTAAAACTAACAGTTAACTTAATGTATCAATTGGTACAGCGCAGCATACAGAGTTCAAAGTATTATTGGAATTCGTATTTTCGTTCGGTGTTCATTGCTCGCTCGCCGCGTGAACTATTCTCATCTTGGCAAGTTTTTTCTACGCGTAAATGTTTGTGTTTTAATTGTTTTAAAATTTTGCAAATCATTGTGTTTTATAGTTTAACCTGGGGGGGGGGGGGGTAATCCAAGGGGGATCAGAACGAAGGACATAACAGGGGACGTAAGATCTCAGAGATCGCTCTGTTTATTTTTTTTTTTAAATCGTGTAATTAAGATGCATTTCTGTAATTTCCCTCAGATATTCTTCGGACTTTTGCTAGTATGGAAAAAATTTTTTTTAATTGAAATATACCTTTTTTTATTATATTTTGCTGGAGCCATAAGATTTTTTGAGCAAAGTCATATGCTGCAGTAAATAATTTATTGCGCGTAATTAAGTTACTGATACGTGAAATTCGCCGCCAGCTCAGTCAGTTCCGTGCTAGCACGCATTAGCCCGGCATAAGAAAGTGTCTGTGCTGGAGTTGGAAAATCTCTTAAGGAAACCAAGAGTGCCAAACAAACTTGTAGTTAATATAGAATTAGCTCGGACCAGAAGAGTGACCGAAGCAATGGTTCGGTTCAACTTGAGTATTTCATATAATTCTGCTTTAACCCTGGCTATTGGGCGGTAATTTACTGAAAGTTGCTGCTATTTTAAAGATATTTTATTTGTTGCTAACATGTGTATTTAAATAGATAGTAATATGGTACCCGTTTAGCGTCCATGTCCCAGGTAGACCTGTCGTCTGTAGAATATATTGTACAAAACCTGTATTTTTTTTATGAGTTAGTTTTAATTAAAATTCACAGAACAATCGACAAATGTTAATTGTAGTAAACTACAACTAACAATTGTTAATTGTAGTAATCTACAATTAACAATTAATTAATTGTTAGCTATGGTAAACTACAACTAACAATTGTTTATTGTAGTAAACTACAATTAATAATTAATTAATTGTTAATTGTGATTTTCCACAATTACAATTGATCAATTGTTAGTTGTTGTGGTTACGTTTACCAATTAATCAATTGTTAATCTTTAATTGTCAATGCAATTAAAACTTGCCCGAATCTGATCTGTACTAATAAAAAGAGCTAAAGTGTTTGTTTGACTAAACACGCAAATCTCAGGAACTGATGGTTCGAATTAAAAAAAAAATGTTTTGAATAGTCCATTTATTTAGCAAGGCTATAGGCTATATTTTAAAAAAATCAGATTGACTGAGATATTTGTAATTGCAAATTGAATGTTTAATTAATTGCTTAATTCTGTGAATTCTTAATAGATGGTGGGGTAAATTAACTCATGTAGAGGGCGTTGGCCGACACATGTTGATAGCGGCGTAGAACTATGCCGGGCGGTTCAGACGAGTGGTCTGCTACGCTATGGTTGGATAGTTGTAGGCAGCGAATTGACTTTTGAAAGAGTTTTTTTTTTTTTTTTTTTGACATTCAGCTACATAATTTGATTTTGTAGGATTTTTCTGTTGGGTTTTGTTTTCCCTATTTCTTCAAGGTTTGTTTTTATTCTCATAATTAGAGATGTATACTTATCTAGGCAAATAATTTTATTTGTCGTGTTATTCAATTGATTGTTATTTATAACGTTTTTACTACAGTATCGTTTATTTGGCGAAAAATTGTAAATTGCAGAAAAAAAAACCGCTTCACTCGCTAAAGCACAATGTTACGGTAGCATGGTTGCGCAGTGCTTTAAGCGATGAACTATATAGTTGAAAGATTATTTTCAGTTTTAAAGCTACTGTTAATCTTTTTATGTGTTTTGGCGAATAGTTTTAAATTTCAAAGAGACTTTAATAAGTTTTTTGAAAAGGTGTGTACGCATTTTAATTCAAGAAAAATGATCATTTCACATCAGAAGGGAGGAAGAGGTTCCGTGGGGTTTTTTCATTTAACGGATTTTCTTTAAATTCTTAGCACGGGCATCGCCGTGCGGGTACTGCTAGTCAAAAATAATTTTAAAAGTACTACTCAAACAAATCACAACCATTTTATTGGTTAACAAATGAACGGTGGCAAATTCTAAAAAAAAATTGATCATTGAGATTTTTCCGATCATTCGTCAACAATTAAATCACGTGAAACGCTTTTTTGAGAAAATAGTGAGTGAAAACATTTTAATGTGATTTATTTTTCATATTATTTACTGAACCTGTATAAATCACCTTTCTGATCTGTTGACACCAATAGAATCGGAGCTAGCTTCTGTGTAGGTTAACTTTCACTCAAAGTTTCTTGTAAATCGTAGCATTACTTCTTGAGATAAATCAGTGGAAATAAACAAGAAAGTACGCTTGATTGCACCATTCCCTTAGTAGCTATTGAGAGTGGGACTTCTCTTCAATCTTTCTGCTGCATTCAATCTTGGAGAATTTTTTTTAAAGAAGGGAATCTAAAAAAATGTTTACGGAAGTTTCTCGCATCCCCCATAAGCAGCTCTGAGCCGAAATTCTTAGCTAAACAGCTCTAAATTTCCTTCTAAGTTAATGAACACTACTGTGTTCATTAACGAAGAAGGAAACTACTGTTATCATTATTCTATTATGATTGTATGGTTGGACAGTATGGAGTTTAACTCAACCATTCACAAAAAAAAAAAAAAATAATAATAATTTGAATTTTGTCATCTTGAATTCAAATTATGTTTTTCGCAATCACGAGTGTGTATGTAGACGTGTGTGTTTGTGTGTGTGGGGGGGGGGGGGTATGTGTGTTTGTGTGTAGAGGTATGTGTATGTGTCTGTAGGCATGTGTGTTTGTGTGTGTGCTGGCATAAGTGTTTGGGCTAGTTGTGTGTATGAATGTGTGTGTGTGGGGGGGTATGTGTATGTGTGTGTAGGCATATGTGTTTGTGTCCGTGTGCAGGCATGAATGTGTGGGTAGTTGTGTGTATGAATGTGTGTGTGGGGGGGTATGTGTATGTGTGTGTAGGCATATGTGTTTGTGTCCGTGTGCAGGCATGAATGCGTGGGTAGTTCTGTGTATGTGTGTGTATGTTTTTATGTGTATGTGTAAGTGTCTGTATGTACGCGTGTGTGTATGTGTGTGCGTGTGTGTAGTTGTGTATGTATGCGCGAGTGTGTAGGACATGGATGCAACCTGGAGACGGCTTTCGCTATAGAAGCAGCATCGTGAGGAGCCGGTCGACGGTGATGGTGCGGAGGGTGGCGGTGAGAAAATAAGATGATAGGACGCCAAAAACAGTCAAAAAAAGCAATGAACAATCGTGATTGCTCAAAAAAAAAAAAAAACAAAAATTCGGAAAATATTTTGACAGCCAAAAATATGACTTGAGCTTGCATGAACCTTTAGAAAAATAGTGCTCGAGAAAAACTTTGAAAGACTAAAATATATAATTCTTGTCGACAACAAATCATTTCTTACTGCATTAACCTGTTTTCCAAAGATTTCTTCATGTGTTATGGTATAACTTTTAGATATTCGTTATAAATTAGTGCTCATTTTGTATTTTATTTATTGTAAATCACAAACCTGAAAAGATTATACTAAAACCAGAAATGTCTGTAGCAGAATTATAAACTATAACACTAATTAATAATCATCTGTAGAGCACAGATTCGAAATGGAGAAAAACAGATTTCTGAGGGATTTTTTTTCCAATACTTTCTGCGATACGTGATTGTGAAAACTTTAATTTGTCATTTGTTCTTTTTTATGATGGTACTGGACGTTTCATTAAATAAATATAGTTGGACCAAACCTAACTCGGCAGCATGCGTTATGGTGTGAGTAGGATCTGCGTAGCCTTCAGATTACTGCCATGTTAGGTTTACCCCTACAATAGTTTTCGATCAGTGACGCAACATAGTGTTACACAGCATACTATTTTTAATGCACTTTAAAACATAATGGCATTTAAATGTTCTTTTTTTCTTAAAGTAGATTATGAAATTTGTAATGATAAATTAACTTTGCTTGAGACGGACAAAAGAGAAAAAAAAGCCTTGAAAACTTAAAATATTTTATCATCAAAAGCAGTGAACCTTGTATTATTGTGGCTGGATTTTGTTTTTAGTTTCCAGCATGGGTTGTGCTTTTAAACGTTCGACCTAAAATCTAGTTTCTTGCAAATAATATCAATAAATGATAAAGCCAAAATATGTAAAATAACAATATTTTAGGCCGATTTTCTCAAACAGTTACAAATGTTATCGTAGACAGTAGTAGCTATATAAATAGTTTTGTTACAACATAACAAAATATTTTCTTGACTGTTTTCTCAGAATAAATTATATTTCTCTATAGCAAAGTCGAAAGCTATTACCAATATAGCTTAACCAAAAAATAAGATCTAAAATAGTAGTTACTGTGTGAAACAATGTTCCTCTAAACTAGGAGTAAATACTTTCTTCATGTAGTATACCGAGAGCCTGGTTATCATATCCAGAGACTGCAGTTTTTTCCTTTCTATGGACTTATCAGTCTTCAACAGTGGATAACGGAGCTTTTGGTAGAACTACTGTTATTGAAGCTAAGAGTTCCAACAAACTGGTTAAACAGAATGTAAATAAACATTTTCATCAAAAAATAAAGCATAACACGGCATTTTTCATAAAAAAATAAGGGTTTTGTATTTATTTTTGCTGTATAGATTTTCACTCACGAGCTATTTTACTCAATGCATGCTTTTTTTTTTAATATTCGGCCCATTACTTAAGGAAATTACCTCAGAATGTGTTATATTAATAACGATTCAAAAGATTTCACAATTTACAATTGCTTGCTGGTCTCTTTTTACCCTATACAACGGGTATTGTTTCTAGAAGTCAAAACGTTTTTCAATCTTATTTAAAACTTTTTCGAACATTTTTAGCTTTATGACCCATTTAATATCCAAACAGAAGCTTTTACACTCAACGAAAGCGTAGAAACGAATTTGGTTAATGCAAGGAAATAGAGAGAGAGAGAGAGAGAGACAGACAGACAGATAGAGAGAGAGAAACATTCATCTAAGATGCTCTATTTTGATCTGTAAACGTTTTCATGGTACATTTATTTGTAAGAAAGAAGAAAAAGTAAGAACAACTTTTTCTGGAATAACTCCAGAATTTATATGGAGCTAAGAGCATTTCATTCTGCTCATATAAACGCAGTGTTACAAGAGATAACTTTGTAAAATGTAAAGTTCTAAAAATTTCCTAAAGTAAAATGTATTTGAATTTTACTTAAAAGTATTGTAAAGCTTTATAGATGATTTTCCCACGAGATAACATGATTTAGATTGCACGTAAGTCCTTTTCCCACGTCAAAACATACTCATTTAAATTTTAAACGGAAGCTACCAATATCAGTATTTTTTAAAATCATTACACAAACGAGGTATAATATGCAAAACAGAGTCAGTATATATTGTTATAGTTCTCGTTTTACAAATGAGTTTCAGTTTTGACTTTCTTTACAAAATGTGTTATAAAATACCAATTAATTATTGATTCTGTGCTTCAAAAATTTAAATAACTGGCATTTGACAGGAAAATCCTGATTGTCCATTCTGTTAAAGAGTAAACCAAGGTAAATGCAACCTCAAATGCTCAATAGAAGTATGCTTTGAACACTGGTAGTTTATTCTAGTTAATCGCATTAATCTAATGTCTCGATAGGGTTTTACAAATTTTATATCGATAAAAATTACAAATGTAAGTGTTGCATGTCTGTACTTTTTGATGCGATAGCAGGGTCTGTTCGAACTTAAAATTAAATATGTTTCTTCCGGTTAGATTATGTGTATAACTATAGAATGAAATTTGCACTTTTGTTCTCAAAAGCAAAACCATATACAACAACCTCGAAAAGTTGTTTTTTTAAGCAATAATAATACATTGTTTGAATCTCATAAAAAAAGTAAAAATTCTGAAACATAGTAAACAATGTATTTCTGCAGAATTTTCGTTAAAATTGTAACTTTTAGTTGAAAACAGTTCATTGGAATTTTCTTATATTTTGTCAAATAAATTTTTCTAATAAAATAATATCCAAATAAGTTCAAGAGATAAATCTAACAAAAAGCCGTTTTTCTATAACAAGAATTGAATAACATAAAAAAGACCTTAAGAACGATTTGCTGTAATCCGGAGGGTACAAATGACTTACATAATTCATGTTTTTAATTTTATTAAATTGTGATTTTTCAAGTACTTTTGCATTTGATTTCTGAAAAATACTGCTCTGCGATATAAAAAAGTTTAACCACTCATAAAACAGTAACTTTTACTTTTTTTATGTAAAAAAAAAAAAAAAAAAAATCGTTAGTATGAAGTTTTTTTCATCTCTTGAAAAATTTTAATGTTTTGGACTTACGCCTTTTTAATAAAAACTCATTCAATGAAGCAAAACAGAAGAAAGCGCTGACTTTTAATTTGAAGGTTATTTTTATTCATATTTTCATTTGTGTGTTATTCATTGTGAGCTACATTTTTATTTATCTTAATCGATGACAGAAACTAACAAGATGAATTTAAATACAGGTATATTTTAAGCTATATCATTTATAGTTATCGCTGTTAGTCTTAAGCAAACCAGGAAAATATCTCATGTTAAGTTTTTACCACACAAATATAAAACGTATTCAGCAAATAGCATAAACGACTGGTCGAATACAAAAATATTAAATGTGTAATGTCCATCAATTTTGAACAAAAACCCTTTTTTTTTCTTGATACAGTGCTACTATTGCATCAGTAGACAGTAAAATTCATCTTTTTGTCGAAGAAGATCCTTCTTTAAATTTGTAATTTCCGTTCCTTTGTAGCTTGGTATTGAACTGTTTTATATAAAACACTCCAATTCCAAGACACTTTTTTAGTTGAATGGGGGAACATTATTTTCCTCTAATGATTCAGATATTTATTTTCCATAACGAAAAATCTTTAACCCTTGTACAATGCACAGGTTGCACTAATAGTACAGTATTTTTTACAAGTAAAAAGGCAAATAAATTTCCAGGGGTGCCCCGATTGAAGAGCGCAAGAGGTCACCGTGATCTTCCAAAAACTTCCTTATTTGGCAAATTTTGTCTGATTTGGCAAAATTATCATCAATCGAATTCGGTCAAATTGTCATCATTCGGCAATGTTTGAAGTTCTATTAGGCACAATTATCATCATTCGGTAAAGTTTTGGGTTCTATTATGCAAAACTACCATTCGGCAAATTTTAGAGTTTTATTCGGTAAAATTATCATTATTCGGCAAAGTTTAGAAATTTATTCGGCAAAATTTGGAATTATATTTGCACAAAATTATCATCGTTCGGCAAAGTTTGGAGTTCTATTAGGCAAAATCATCATCAATTGGCAACGTTTGGAGCGCTATTCCGCAAAATTATCATCATTCGGCTCAATTTAAAGTTCCATTCGGCAAAATGAGAATTTCCGCTCGCCGTAAAATTTAAGTTCGCGGTGTCCCTACACAAATATGATATTGTGTTAATTAACATTTCTTAAACGAGTTTCGTAATAGTGTTTCGTTTAAGTTTGAGAATGCATCGTAGTTTTTTATAATGGAAATATATTACTTTCTGACTTCCATGCAATCTAGTTTTTAAATCCTTTAAAATAGTTTATGCTACATAAAATACAAAACTCCTCTTACCTAAAATTTGATCAAACCTTACGATTGTAAATTCTATTATACAACGACGAAATCCTCCTGAATACTACTAAGCTTACTGTTTATTTCCTTTCTGATAAATTGTATGTTTTCTACTGAATAATCAATGCTGCATTTGTTGCTTTAAGCGTATTACTGCTTGGAAAGATTTTGGAACCCGTATTATAGTAAGGAATCTAGTTTTGTGAAACTATTTTTTCTAAAGACAGCTTCAAGACGGAAATGAGAAAATCTAGTTTTCGTTATTCTTCCTTCAGTACTCTAAGTTTCTTCAAAAGAATATGTGTAGTGCAAGAGATTTGATAGATTAAATTTCTTTTTGAGACGCATAGCATCATTGAGAAAACAATAAATGAAGTAAAATTTTAGAAGATTTTTGAAGAACTTGCCAGTAAGATGAACATTCGTAAATGTCATGTAAAATACTTTTTGCTTAGTTGCTCTTTATGTTTTTATGGAGTTCATATTTAATAAAACTATTTTGTTTAAGACAGTTTATGAATGCAGCTTGTTTATGAAAAATCTACAGCCCATAAAAATTAAGTAGATAAAACTTAGTTACGCTTATGTTTTGGATACTATTGATGGTAATGGACATTTTTATAAATACCTTGAATTTGTTGCTTAATTGCTCTCTATGCTGCCTATGACTTATAGGAATTATAAATTTTGTGTTTTCAAAATGTAAATCGAGATGATCGTGCAGCTTACATAAAATTAAAACCTGTTGCGTAATGTGATACACAAAATCCCATTTACAGAGAAAAAAAATCAAAACTGAGTTATCTTCAAGTTTTGTTGGTTGAAAGAACCCTTTGGACAACCATAAGAAAAACTTTGAAAAGTTTTTGATTTTTTTTAGTGAGATAAACGTTTTTTTTTTTAATTCTAGGAAACTTATTGTTTAACTGTTTTACTCTGTGTAGGATTCAAACGTAATCACATTTTTTCTTTCTTTTTTTTTTTTGAAGTGACTTAAGACTCTCTGGTTTAAGATTATCGTTCTGTACTGAAAACAGAATATCCTTAGAGCAACTTTCGGAATGACCGTACAAGATCCGAATCGCATTGGTCGTGCAGTATTTTAGTGTAATTGTTAAATTTAGCTTGTTTATAAAAAGTCTATCTTTGAAAGAAAATTAAATGCATAAAGCTTCAAGGTCTCAGATAAAATGGTGGGTACGAGCTTATTCTAAAATGAGTAAAACGAAGCAACGCGTATAAAGTAAAACATACAGTATTAAAATAGAGTTAAAAACTCAGTAAACAGCTGTTTCGGAGCTTTCAATTAAAGCCTCTTCATCAGTGCATAAAAGAAGGAAAAGCCCACACTTTTTTTTTGTCGTTTGATCTACATTGTGTGGCGTTTCGGTTCTTCTTTTGTGCACTGATGAATGGGCTTGCATTTGACAGCCCCGAAACAGCTGTTTGCTGAATTTTTAACTCTATTTTAATACTTTATTTGTACTTCATACACGTTGCGTTGTTTTACTCATTCCCTAATACAAAGTTTTCGATTGCTTGTTTACAGTATTCTAAAATGTTTTGCCCTTTAAAATCCAATCCCTGTTTCGAAGAAAATAACTCCAATTGAAATTCTAACCAAGAGGTTTTTAGTATATCTCTAAACATTACTTTTATTTTTAAAGTTATGTGCATATTTAAAAAGCTCAACTGCAACACTTTTTGATCTTTAAATCAACAAGTTCTGTTTTCCCTCTTGGTACATTAGCGAATGGCAAATTTTTTTTCAGGCTCATAATAATAAACGTAATCGATTACATTTTCCCGCAATTGACTCTTGCGCTTGACCTTTCCACGGCAGTAGTTAAGAATGCGATTTTTTATGTAAGGATTTTAATGAAAAAAGAATTACGTTTTTAATCTGACTTTTTAAAATTGTTACGGTTGTAGCAAAACACACGGTAACCGGTAGCCGTCTATGAGCGGACGTAGCAGTTACACAGAATAATAGCATTTTATGTAGAACTGCTATAAATGATGCTAGTTCTTTAATAAACCATTGTAGCGATCGTTCAGTCTGATGCGTCCCAAATGGCTGCTACTTACTGATCAACTCATGTTCAATAAGTCGCAGCAGTAATCGCTCTGACATTCTTAGTAAAATGTCTGCTGTATTAGTATTGTTTTTTCAAATATAGTAGATAATGCTTGTAAACGAGCGTGAAGGGGACTATGATGTTTGCTCGCGGTGACAGAGTGCTCGTAATAAACGTGTTAGCTAAAATAACAGAAAATATCATGCATAGTTAGTTATTATTATTATTTTTTTAATTTTGGACACATCCAAAAATCTGCTGATTCAAACTATCACTCTCATGTTTCATTATTTTATTTAACTGCTTCAGCTTGAATTTCAGATGCAATGAAACTCGAGAGTAGTGCAATATATAAAATAATGAAAACAAAAAAAACAATAAGCCCATCATTACTTTCTGCAGGATTCATGAATTATTATTAACTTATTGTTGGCTTTAAAATGATACATTGATTTTTGGAAGAGAAGATCAGCTGAGCTTTAGAAGTGGAAGGCAATGGAAAGTTAATGAGTGACAAAAATATTTCTCGCTTCATCGGGGTTTGCTCGTTAAAAGCAATTATGTCCCCATAGATTTAATATTGTGCCAAACAAGTATGTCTGATTTTCTCGTAAAATCCGGGTTCACATTAAATCAGGGCTCGTTATAAGCGAGGCTGACTGTAGTATAGTTTAAAAAATACTAATGATATTATGCTACTTAAAAATGAGCTGATGTGTGTATCACATGACTTCCTTTTACTCCAGTTTAATGTAATTTCCCTATTACTGGCAATTTTAAACGTAATTCAATAGTTTACTCTCTAAATATCACCAACAGTGGTCAAATTAAAAGATTTTAAAAAAATCGCCGAATTTGCCGCCAAGTTGGGCGACAAAACTTGACGACCAAAAGGCGGCGATATATCTCCAAGTGTCCGCCAAATTATAACACCACTTGATTACATTGAAATTAACAATGATTTCCCCCCAAAAAGGGATAAAAGACCCCTTTAGAAACACCCGAATGCAACCCGAAAGATGGAGGTGCAAACTAAACTCCACTAGGAGTTTACGTACTAAATTTCAGCTTTCTAGAACATACCAATCTTGAGTTATGCGACATACATACGCACATACAGACGTCACGAGAAAACTCGCTGTAATTAACTCGAGAATCATCAACATGGATATTTCCCGTGTCTATGCGTTCTTAGGCACTTATCCACGTATGGTCGAGTCGGAAAAAAAACTCATCATTCATTGGGAGGTGAGTAAAATGGAAATTAATGTCTATTTTTGAGTGAAATTTTTTTTCGCGAATACAATATATCCTTTTTTGTAAAAGGAAGTACTAAGTGATGCTAGGAATTTTGTCCAGCATTTTTTGCCTTACACAAGTTGATGAAAATAAAAATAGATTCAATGACATTAACAAAAAAAAGTTATTGTTTCGCAATTCAGTAATCTAATGCTGAAAGGTTTATTGGTATTTCCACATAAGTTCAAAATACTTTACTCCTTAAGCATTTATTTAGCAGGAAAATGATTAAAATGCGCGTGAGATGAAGGCGTTTAAGCTAAAGTTCTGGAATATGTATGTAGCTTAATGGGATTACGATAATTCAGTAAAAGCTTTTATCTTCCCCTAAAATGCATTATTGAAAATTTATGCAAATAAAAATTTGAAAGTGCATTATACCAAGACTAGAATCAACTCAAGTACATGAATGTTTTGATAGGAAATCAAAGAAACCTTTTATGATTATGATATTTGTTACTGAATATGTTATGAAAAGCATTTTTTTCCTTTTTAACCTTTTAAATAATATCCTGAAAAAATAATAAGATAAAAATATTATTAAATTGAAAATCTAAGAGTTATTGTAAAAGGAAATCTTTTCTTATTCCGAAAGTAGAAGATTTAAACTCGTGTAAGTTAAAAACACAACGCTTTAATTAATTCAAAAAATTCAATTTTGGCATAAATCAATAGTATTTTCACAAAAAAAAAAAAAAAAAAAAAAAACATCAATTATGATTTCACATTCTCGTTTTTGGTTGGGGAAAAATTGGATATAATGTGGCTAGAAAATTTGATGAAATATTGGATAAAAAGTTTTATTAAAGGAAATTGATCTTTATTAAACCATTTTGTTGTGTCGAGTTAATTAATACTGCATTCACGATGCTTGACATAACAAACGCTAAGGTTGATATTTTAATTAAAACATACTTCAAGATTTCTGGACAACTTTAATGAAATTAATAAGATTGTGACGCAGTTTAACTAAAACCAAACGTTTTAACATTGTAAGTGAAAAATATTTTGTGTCATGTACGCTATCTCATGTACTTTCTGACCTTTTGTCTAAAACTCTAATTTAGAGGCGTTTATTTTTTCTTCTCTTTTTTTTCTTTTTTTCAAAATATGTTTTGAAATGTGTTCTACTGATATTAACAACGTTTGACCAAAACGGAGAAGTCCTATTTTAACATTAACTTTCGGCACCTCGTATCTTTGTTTTTTCTTTTTATTGGGAAAATAAACGCAACTGTGGGCACATTTTTGAAAAAATTTTAAGGTGAATGTCGGACACCATTTTGTTGAACTAAACAGGTATCTTCAAGCGGAATAATAAAAAAGAAAAACGTGTTTTATACATTTTTTTAAACCCATTTTTTTTTTTAATTTTAAGGTGATGGTCGGACACCAACATTTTAAACTCCACAGGCATCTTCAAGCGGAATTTAAAAAAAAGAAAAACGTGTTTTTTGATGTTAGGAAAGACGCTCGAAGATGATTTTTAAACATAGCGTATGGTTTCGTTTTATGCAGCGTTCAAAAGTTTTCAACCAAAGGATTAAAGCTTAAAACATAGTGACGAGTCGACCTTTAAAAGCTTCAATGAAAAAAGCAGTTTTCTTCATTTGACTGTACTTGCTGTTTACAGAGCTCTTAGTCTTCTTTTTATTATTATTATTAATGTTTTTTGTAAATAATTGATGACGTTCGTTGTTGCTGTTTTTATTATTACTACCTTTAACAACTTTACTGCCAGTAAAAGGTGTAAAGTTGACCACCCTTGTAAGCTGACCACCAGTCTAAGTTGATCATCTCCGTCAAGCACAAAATTTGTCCTTTTAGTTTATGTATTGACCTCTATAAGTTAGCACTTATCTAAGTTGACCAGTAAATTGCTGCATTTCCAGCGGTCAACACACACAAGTTTCACTTTGATTACTTGTACTTCTATTATTGTTATTTTTGTCATGATTACCACTACTGCTGCTACTTCTACTCAGTGGCACACACAGGAATTCGTCACAGGGGGGGGGGGTATCAAAGATTTATAACTCTCATATCATACTACAACACGCATCCAAAAATATTCTTTTGTTTTTATCATTTGTCAAGAACAAGAAACATTTTTTAAAATGAAACAGAAAAGAAAATTCCTTTACAGAACAATTTACGTTCACATACAGTTCGCTTTTGCAGGGACAGAAAGTGAGAAAATAAATTTTATTTTTTTATTTCTCAAATCTGAAAATACTGTTATCACTGCTTGGAATAATTCTGCATACTATCTACGTAGCATTATAACCAATCAAAAAAGCTCAAGGGCGATGTGAAGGGTCCGGACCCCTGGACCTTTCCTTTGTGTGCGCCACTGCTACTACTACTATTACTATTATTAGTGAAAACCCCAAATTTACTTCTCAATGGACTGGGAGAAAAAAAAATCCTAAAATACGAGAAAATTTTAAAATGCAGAATGCGTAGACAGCAAAAAAAAAAAAGTAGCAAACATGACTCTTTTAAAAGGCATAATGTTTATATTTTGCGAAAAGAACACGATTATCAATTCTTTTTTAGATCATTTTAACATATTTAGGTGCGAATCCGGGCGGCTAGGGTGTTAATTGTCCATAATAGTGGACTTAGTCCATAATAGTTAGAGTCCGTTATACTTCGTAATATATCCGGATAGAGCGGTAGCATTTCTGGTTTCATAGATTTAATTTCAACAGCGTGGATTAGCTTTAAAAAAACACAAAAGGAAACATTTTGCATGTATTACAGTTTTTTTTCCCTTGGGAAGGAAAAATCCTTCCCAAGGAAAACGTAAAATGCGGGAAATTCATAAATTAAAAAATTTCCATCCAGGTTAAATTAGCGTTATCTAACCTGGTTAAATTAACATTATTTAACGAAAAATCTGGGATCGGATTTTAAAAAACGTGAAATGCGGGAAAACGTAGATTCAGGGGACGTGAAATTGGGTTTCGCTGTATTATTATAATACCTAAATTTTTCCTTCATCTTGAAAAGCACGATCAATGCTGGCAAATGAACTTTAAAGTAAAGCTTAAGAGACAGTTTTATAAGAGTCGGGCAGAAATGGGGTGTTCGCATACACAACATTTTTGATTTTGTTCTAATTTTTATGGTGGATTCTTTTAAAGATTTTAGAAGACATGTATTTTTCTTTTCCTCCAAAAAAATTTTTGAGGACCTGTAAAAATTCGTTAAGTGGAGCCCGACGTAGAGGCTTTTTCAAATCGGCGTTTTTTAAAATACGATTCTTTATGTGCGTTAAGCATCAGCCAAAAAAATTCTTGTTTGACAATATGACATTTAGTACCTAAATTGAAATATAACGTAAATTATGTGGCTGACCTAACGTGCAGAGTTTCAGGGTTGCCAAACTTTGCCGAAAAAAAAGTGTCATGTTTGAGGCCCTCTGGTTCCCTGCATTCAAGCTCAACCATGGTTTTTGTACGTAATTTGTATAGAATATATATAAATTATTCAATACCTCCATTAGTTGCATGGTTTACCCTCTGCGCTGCCAAAAAAATGACATTTTAAAATTTTTTTTTAAATCGAAAAATTCTAAAAAATGCAGTTTTCATAAGATTTTATCTCAGTGCACCGAGGGTCAGTGAAGAACTGTATGCCTGCATTTCAAACTAGAGTATGTGCATTTTCACAAATAAGTGACAGAACCGTGGACCAATTCTTTTCAATAACACAGTACGTATTTTAAAACAGTAAAATGAACTTATCATTACAGTGAAAACCCCGATTCAATTCAGTCAACATATCCAGGTTTAAACTTTCCTCCAGAGACTTCCAGATACTATTTAAAAAACCAGTATGATCAAAAACTTACCATAAATGGGTTATAAATTTGCAAACAGACTGATTATGCTTACTCGCATACTCTTTATAATTTGATAACCAGAAGCATAGTGAAAGAAAAACATCAAAATATGATTTAAAAAATGTACTTTTTAGGGGCCTGTATCTCAATGCACTGAGGGTTAGTATAGAACTTGACGCTTACATTTTAAACTAGAGTGTACACAAACAAGTAACATAACTATGGGCAATGTGTTTGCAGGCTCATGAAATGCACTTCAAGATGGGGAAATTGCATAAGAGTTAACGACTCATCCAGTTAGTTGTACTCTAGCTACAAGGCCTTGTCTTGTATTTGTTTTCTGTCCCACTCGTCAGTTAGGCAACTATACCTTAGTTTTATAATGTCATAGTATTGGCTTTTATCATAAGTGTAAAAATATGACTTAGTAATTGTTTGCTATCATGGTAGTTTAGTGCAGAGAAAATAATTTTTGTCACTATACTATACAGCCTAAACGAATGTCAATGAACTATAATGTGCAGTACAAACGAAAAAAAAGCTATCTCAATTAAAATAACTAAAAATATACCTAAAACACCTTCTAAAAAGTGTTAAAAATATAACTTGCGTTTTTACCGCAATAATAACCTTTTTTTTTTCTCACTTTGCTTCCAGTAATCATATTATAAAGTATACGAGTATGCATAATCAGTCTATTTGCAAGTCTATAACTCTTTTACGGTAAGTTTTTGATTATACTAGTTTTTTAAATAGTATCTGTAAGTCCCCGGAGGAAAGTTTAAACCCGGATAAGTTGATTGAATTGAAAACTAAATAGTTCATTTTACTATTTTGGAATACATATTGTGTTCTTGAAAAGAATTTGCCCATAGTTCTGTCACTTCATCGTGAAAATACACATACAATAGTTTGAAATGCAGGCAGTTTGTTTTATACTGACCCCCAGTGTACTGAGATGCAGATACCCTAAAAAGGAAACTTTTTATCATATTTTGATTACAAAACTGCTATTTTTTCGCAACAGTGAGCATTAACCAGGCATTTAATGAACTTATTTAATAATTTATATATATCACTGCATAAATTTCTCGCTAAGACTATGGTTGAACCTCAGTGCATGAAACCAGGATGCCCCAAACATGACACATTTTCACTTTCTTCGGCAGAGTTTAGCCACCCCTGTCAGAGTCGACTAAAGGTCAGGAATAAAATTCACGATATATTTCATTTGAGGCACTAAATATCATGTTGTAATCACAAAGATTACTTTTGTTGATGCTCAATGCGCAGAGATAATTGAATATTAAAAAATGTTCATTTGAGAAAAACCTTAAGTTGAGAGCAATTTTCGGAATTTTTGTGGGTCACAAAAAAATTTAAAAAAAAAAAAAGAAAAATACGTGTCTTCTTAATTTATTCAAAGAAACCGTAACATTTTTAGCAAAAATCAAAAATGGCATGTATCTGACCTGCCTGACTCTTATAAAAACTGGCTCTTAACTAAACCTAATTTCAAGCGTTTCGTATCGATATTTAAATGACTTACTTCAATTGCATCATTTTTAATGCAGAAGGTAAACTATATTTTTCAATTCCCATGCAGCATTACGATTGAATAGATGACTTCTTTTACACCTAATTGTATTAAATGAGATGTATGAAATTGTTGTTTGAAGTCGTTACTTGTTTAAAAAAAAATCATAATTGCTACGTCTTTTTTTTATCAGCAGTTATTAAGATTCGTTTCAATTTTCTATTTACTAATAGTTTCACAATTTTAATCACGTTCTCCCTTAAGATTATATCAAAATATACTTATTCAGTATTCGAATACAGCGGCTTTAGCAATTTCATTAATGTGTTCAGTCGAGTTCCTAATAGTCTTTTCTAGTTAAAACGTGATAAAAGGTACGTGTCATGAAAACTTTTCTAAAGAAATGTTTCAAAATAGAATCTAAATATTTGCTTTTGTTCAAAAGTTTCATGCTGAATGAGAAATGAGTGTACAGAAGCAATCTCATACATGCGGATCAACGGCTTAAGCATATACTTCCAATTCTGTTTTGAGATCTGAGTTTTTAAAGGATACATATTTCGTATTTACGAGATTTAAAAAAAACTGCACAGTTTTTAAAATTTCAGTTGGAACTAAGATTTTAAGCCTATAATGAGTAAGATAATAAGCATTAGTTTATTGATCTTCAATTTAGTTTTTAAATTTTGATTCAAAGAAAATGATCTTGTGATCAACCGATGAAGACCTATTTTGAACAAGCACGAATTGCTTATTGTTTTCGATTTACTATTAAATGACGTCCGTCCTTTGACTTTATTTTTATGTAATCTTTTATTATTCTTTTGCTTATACTGCAGACACATATGTGCCTCGGATTCGAATTCTTTATAAACAACCTTCTCGATTTTGCACAATCCTTTTACACGAAAGCAGTATCCAGCACATAACACCCAGAAGCCCATCACAATTCGTGATAACGAAAAACGTAATTTGAATTGAGGTAGTGAAAAGCAAAGGGATGCAAGTGGCTAAATAAAAAATTTGGAGATAACCAGTATGAATAGTACGTGAACCCCTCCTCTGTATTGGGGCAAGAGATAGTACTAGTAACCCTGGTAGGTGCTGCTGTACAGCATGATTTTAAAAAAATTCAATGAAAGCTTACCTAAGACGTAATCTTTATACGCGTTTTACTCAAAAATTGAAAATGTCCACTTACATCCCTTTGCTTCTCACTGCCTCAATTCTAATTTTTAAAATTTAAAACTACACACGTTTTTAAATTTTTAGAGTTCAAGCACTTTCCGAAGCTTGCGATGTAAATGGCGATATGTCTGGAGCTTTGGGTATTTTCGAAAAATAGTAACATAAGAAACAATAAGGTAGTTCAAAGAAAATAAACAAAATACATATAATAATTTAAGAAAAAAAAAAAAACAGAAACAAAGTAAATATCAGTGATTTTTTTCATTAACCCCTTCTTATACGACACTTGGCTATAACGAGCAAATATCGCGGTCCCTTTGCACTCGTTATAAACTATTACGATAGCAATAATTGTACACTATAAGTATTGTCCGAAATTTTTAAATCTTTCTCCAAAAATTGCTGAAGAATTGTTAGAAACGGAATCAAACTTTTTTAATGATTGTTAAGGCAGTTGATGACGGCACAGAAATGTAAAACGAAGTAAACGTCAATACTTTTTTTTTCATTAACTCTTTCTTTTATATATATATACTACACTTGGTTATAACGAGCAAATATTGCGGTCCCTCTTCGCAATCGTTATAACTGAGTTAGAATTTAATAAGCAACTGTTTCTTTAAAGATTACAAGTTTATAAATATATTTCCAAAGGTCGATGAAGTATTGTTAGAATTTAAATCAAACTTTCAATGATTGTTAAGATTGTTGATGACTGCACAGAAATGTAAAACAAAGTAAATTTCAATGATTTCTTTCAAAACTCTTTTTTTCATAAAACACTCGGTTGTAACGAACAAATATCGGGGTCTCTTCGCACTCGTAATAAGCGAGATAAGAGTAATAAGCGTAATAAGTGTAATATGTTACTGAACACTTTAAATATTTTCTGAAGTTTATAAATCGATTTCCAGAAATCGATAAACTATTGTTGGATAGGAAAACAAACTTTTAATGATGGTTAAGACAATTGGTTACAGTACAGAAATGAAAAACAAGGTAAATGTCAGTGAGTTTTTCATGAACTCTTCTTTTGTATGACAATCGGTTATAACGAGCAAACATCGCGGTCTTTCCGCGTTCGTTATCATCGAGTTCGACTGTAATAAGTTATTTTACATTTTAACTACTATCCGAAGTTTTTTAATATATTTCCAAAAAATTATGGAACGTGAGTAAGGAAATCAAACGCCCAAAGATATTTAAGACAGTTAATTTAAAATATAAAGGACAAAATTAAAGATGCTTTTAAAATTGCAATAAGTGTAATTTCAGATTCAGCTAACTAATGAACTGATGCTTTCGCAGAAAACTTAACATTTCAGCGAATAATTGGATAATCCAACGAAATGTAATATGACATTCCACTTGGAGATACACTTTCCCCTATTTTCATTCTCTATCCGTTAGAAACTATCTAATTAGAATCTCAAATCTCCAGTCTGTTGTCGAAATCAATTACCTTAAAAATGTGACCTTGTTGAATCTGCAACAGATTATGTTTCATCTCGCTGGAAAGTAACCAGTTTGTTTGACGTCAGTGGGCCGCGAACCTGAAGTTGAGATTTAAATAGATAATTTTAAAAGCTGGTGTAGATAAATATTGACAGACAAGGAATTAGCTGCTGAAGCGTATTTAAGAGGAGCAAAGTTTTACGTAACAATATTTCGAAAGGGGTTTTGGGGAGATGTGCTGGGTTATTGTTGAAAACTGATTGTCATTAGCTGTATGGAAAGCAATAGAGTCATTGTGTTCTAAAGGGTGTCCCAAAATTAATGTTTTATTTGAATTTGACACCATTTTTGCCGTACATTGTTGGTATCCTTGAAAAAGGAACACTTTGACAGCTGAGAGTTTAGGGCTAGTAAAAATGGAGTGTTCTGTTACCATGCAGTCAGTGAAACAATTCAACTACTTCATGAGGAATTTCCTGGGCCTGAACTCTGTCGTTTCGGTAATCTTTGTCAAAGTTATTTGTCAACAAGCCCACAACCACCCGTGCATTACCGTTTTGCGATTTTGAGCGCCAACAACATTAACTGCTTGACCAGCCACAACTTTCTTTTTTTTTTTTTTGAAATACTTGTTCAATAATGAAAACGCGTTATTGTGTGTGTGTGTGTGTGTGTTGTATAACATGCTTCTTTTATAATAACCCTAAAGCTTTCAGCTGTCAAATTGTTTTTTTTTTTCAGGATTGCCAACAATTTACTACAAAAACGTATGCAAATTCAAATCTTGCTTTAATTTTGGGACATCCTTTACAGATTCAAGTTTAAACGAAGTATTTCTGAAACTATACTGATTGTAAATAAAACATTGCACTGATGAATAATATTTTTTGAATAAAACTACTCTAGATTTGAACATGAATTTCTTTCTTTTTAGTTTGTTCTACGTTTGAATAAGTTCTTTCTGCAATGTTAATATTGAACTAAATGATGAAATACGGGTAAGCGAACAGAAGTGCATCGTATAAAAAAGTTTATTCGGACATTTAAATATTACAATCATACAATAATATCTCCAAATCGTCAGACAAAATTTGCCTAATAAAGTTTTTCAGAGGTCACAGTGACCTCTTGTGACTTCCCATCGGGGCACCCCTCAGCTCTCGTAGTTCTTGGACGACTTTCATCATAGAAGCTATTTTCAGTTTTCGATGTTAGCGCCGCCTACATCTTTTAGATAATATGGTAAAAATGGAGGAAAAAAAGAAAACTTGGTGAAAAGAGTCTAAAAATCTAAAGCTAAGAAAACGAGCTAAGATGTGCGTCACATGACTTTCTTTTACTCCAATTTCATGTCATTTCCCCATTATTGGCAATTTTAATGTGATTCAATTGTTTACTCTCTAAATACCACCGACAGTGAGCAAATTGAAACCAAATTTAAAAAAAAAAAGATAAAAATCGCCAAACTTGTCGCTAAGCCGGCGACAAAACTTGGCGACATATACTGGGTGACTAGCGATATATCGCCAAGTGTCCGACAAATTATAACACAACTTGAGTTTACATGGAAATTAACAATGATTTCCTCTAAAGATCGGTAAAAGACCCCTTTAAGAACAACCGAATGCAACCAAAAGAAAAGGTGCACAACTAGATCCCATTCGGAGTCTACGTACCAAATTTCAACTTTCAAGGACATACCGTTTTTGAGTTATGCGAGATAAATACACACATACATACGTACATACGGACGTCACTTAAAAATTCGTTGTATTTAACTGGAGGGTCGTCAAAATGGATATTTCGGGTGTCTGTACGTTCCTAGGCATATGTCCACGTGTGATCGGGTCGAAAAAAAAACTCAACATTCCTTCGAGGGTGAGAAAAATGGAAATTAAGGCCGATTTTTGAGTGAAATTTTTTTTGCGAATACAATACTTCCTTTTTTGTAAGAGGGAAGGTGCACAATATATATACATACAATAATATCTCCAAATCGTCAGACAAAATTTGCCTAATAAAGTTTTTCAGAGGTCACAGTGACCTCTCGTGACTTCCCATCGGGGCACCCCTCATCTCTCGTAGTTCTTAGACAACTTTCATCATAGAAGCTATTTTCAGTTTTCGATGTTAGCGCCGCCTACATCTCTTTAGCTAATATTGTACCAATGGAGGAAAAAAAGAAAACTTGGTGAGAAAAGTATAAAAATTTAAAGCAAAAAAAAAATAAATAAATAAATAAATAAAAAATAATAATAAATAAATAAATAAATAAAAGAATAATTATAAATAAGATTTTTTAAAAATTATATTTTATTTAGCAGTGCAAGACTTTATAAGCACCCTGTATAGTCCATTGTGATCACATGAAACATTTGTCGTGACAGTAAAATGCTTTAACCGTGGCACTCGAGATTTTTTTTCACTGGCTTTTCCATTTTTAACTCAAATTCCTTCAATTAGAGCATAATTTTTATCATTGCTCAATATCCATAGCTCAAAAAATTTCGTATGAATAAAATTGTTTTTCGATATTATTAAAAATATTTAATGTTTCCTGAGAGGGGAAATTCGAGTATGCTTTTGAATTGTTCTTTCAATTGTACCTTTGTCCTTTCAGAGAATATCTATTTAAAAGTTGGAAAAATTGTCTTATGAGCGAAGCATTAACTAGAAAAACATATTTGAATAAATGAAGGAAATGAAATATATTTGGGGAAACAACGACGTTAAGAAAATCCTCTAAGGGAGTTAAAAAAAAAAAACAGGGACAAAAAGAAGTCCAAAACATTTTAAATAATCTTTGGTGTAAGAGTGCGTTATTGTTTTTTATTCTTTATTTAAATAAGCAACATTGTTTAATTATTTACTGATAAAATAGCATTAACTGATCTGGTTTTGAAGTAAATTGCCTTTTTTTTATCTCGTTTAACTTTCAAACTCCATTTAAACTCCGGCATATATTAGCTTGTAAACTTAATTAGCTTGCAAACTGCTGTAAGTTATCTTGGATTTGTTTAGCTTTTTTGCTAACGTGCTGTTTGACTTGTGTTTTATCATACTGTGAATTGAATGCATGTTTATCGTTGTGTTTAAAGTGTTTTATGTGATTCTTGTAATTGCTGTGGATTTTGTAGCATTTGTGAAAAAAAAAATAATTTGAATTTTGTCATCTTGAATTCAAATTATGTTTTTTCGCAATCACGAGTGTGTGTATATATGTAAGCGTGTGTGTTTAGGTGTGGGGGTATGTGTGTGTGTGTGTGTGTTGGCATGTGTGTTTGTGTGTAGGTGTGTGTGGGGGGTACATGTATGTGTGTGTATGTGTGTAGGTGTATGTATGTGCGTGTATGTGTATATATGTATATGTGTGTAGTTGCGTGTAAGTAGCATATGGACGCAACCTGGAGACGGCTTTCGCTAGAGGTGCAGCATCGTGAGGAGCCCGTCGACGGTGATGGTGCGGAGGGTGGCGCTGGGAAAAATCAAAGGAACGTCAAAAACAGTCAAATGAAAGCAATAAGCAATCGTGATTGCGCAAAAAAAAAAAAAAAAAACATTTGCTACATTTCTAAGAGTACTGAGCCACATTTATATGAGATACATTCTCGTTCACTAAAAGTTGACTCCTAACAATTTCACTTGTTACTTAATTGTATTATTATATGATTGTTATCATTATTCTAACTTTCGAAAACATTTTTTTTTTTCATGTAACAAATTTATTTCCAACAATATTCTTGATAGACACTTATTTACACTATTCCGAAAAATATTGCGAAACATGAAAAAAATTGTTTAATGGTTGTCATACATTTTTGAGGTAAATTTGTATTATTTTTCTCCACCTTACTATTTCGTCATTTCTACATCCATTTAAATTTTTAAAACATGTTTTTTTTTGTTTTTTTTTTTTTTTAAATAAATGCACAAAATCTTATGTAAAAGATGTAAATTTTGAACAACTTTTACTTTCCCAGGAACAAATAATAAGCACAAGTTTTGAATTATTTTTTAGCAGTCCTTATATAGTTTTATGATGTTTCTAAAAGCAAAATATAGATTTGGAGGACATTTACACAACGCATTACATTTTCAGCATAATCTTAAAATTTGTTTTAAATGTCTTGCAATTGTTTCATATAATTAACAATATTTGACTGATATCATCCTTATAACTGAAGATCAAATGATTTAAGATGAAGGATATATGATAGGCTTAACCTATGACCACTTTAACCCATCTTACATAATTTGTTCTAAAATCTCTACATAGTATAAAATGAAGTCTTCAAAAAGCGTCTGTTTGTTTGAACGTAGAAAAGTCGAGAACTACCCAGCCGATTTCGCAAAAAATTCACAGTATCTTTCTTTTAGCCCGGAAAGGTTTGCAGACCAGTTCGAAAAAAATTGGACGAGTGGTTCTTTTTTTATTCCAATTCAGGTCCAATTTTCACATAAATTCCAGAATAGGGGGGGGGGGATTACTTGCACATATTAATATTACACATCGTTAGAAAGGGTAGAATTTTCCGCTTTCTACGCAATTTGTTTCAAAACTCTAACTTAATTACGGCGGGAGTTATTTGCGTTTTTATCTTGAATTTCTTTAGGCTTAGCTGAAATTTAGGTACTACTTTCGTCATTAAATAAATCAACAAAAAGTGAAGGAATTGTCCCACAGTTTTTCTTTTTTTTTTTGAAACCATTGGAAAAAGCGACATTTTTTACTCCAGATCTATCTCAATCTATGGTCGTAAAAATGAGCTTCTATCTCAAAAGGAAAAAAAAGTTACAAGCCATTTTAAATCAAGTTAAAAAAAAATTTCTTTTCCATTCAAAACGTTAACCATTTTCTTTTGCATTTTAATGATTAAAGTTATTTTATTTCGTGTTTCCATGGTGACGCTTTTTAAATCCCTCTTACTGGATTTAATTTATTTAAATTATTTTAATGTCTTTCGTCATTGTTTGGAAGGGAAATTTTGCATGATATTTTTATTTATTTATTTATTTAGGCCTGATTGTTGAATATACGTCACTTGACACAATTTTTATTTTCAAGATAGACCGGGAAAAGCCGGGCGACGCAGCAAGTATTATATAAAATAAATCTAGTTTAGCTGTTTATACACACGTGTCCTAGAGACAATCAGAAAGTTGCTTGCACAACCAATCTACTAAAATTTTATTTAAACAAAATTTTACGAGTAAGTGAAAAGAGGTGCTCAGATTTTAAAATGTTACATTTGAACGCAAAACAATTTTTTTCACGGAATAAAGTACTGCCAATTACAGAATTTTAAATTCAGAATATAGTTCATAACTGTTAAAATCTAAAATAAAAGAAATTACCTTTATTCTTTCATTTATTTCGAGTAAAAATCTCTTTATTTGATTTACGACCACTTTACGCAGTTAACCACTTTCCCTCACCAGACCCTATATATTAGGGTGGGCCGGAAAAACTTTTTTTAAAAATCTGTTTTTCGATAGTGCGGAAAAGTTGCCATATGGGCCCGTTATTACCCATAAAAAATTTCGCTAAATTTGTTTAATATTTAGCCGGCGCTATTTGACCTTGAAAAACTGAAAAAAAGGGCAAAAATGCACTTTTTTCAAAAAAAAAAAAAAGGGGGGGGGGGTTGAAAATAAAAGTTTGAAGCTAGTTTCTGCAAACATTAGAAGTATCTGTCAGTGAATTAGTTGAAATCCTCAAAGACTTTTATGCATTTCGTAGAATATTTAGCTACGCTCCTTTAAGACTGAAACATTGGAAAAATGAAAAAAAAAAAAAAACTAATTTGAATTCCGAAACTTTGAATTCAAATTATGTTTTTCGCAATCACGAGTTGTGACAAGACTCTACTGGTTAGAGTTATTGTTTCTAGAAATGGCTCCCCCGCCCAAGCATGTCCCTCCTCCTGGGTGCTTACGTGTATATAATTGTGTGTGTGTAGGTTTACGTGTGTGTACGTAGGCGTGTGTATGTGTGTAAAGGCGCGCGCGTGTAGGCGACTGTGTATGAGCATGCGTGTGTAGGACATGGACGCCACCGCCCAGCAAAAGTGGATTCCGGGGGACAGTGCTCAGGACCAGCCGCGCCGCCGCCGCTGGACGGTGGTGCTGCAGGCCTGGTCCAAGCTGAAAAAGGCACGGACACCAAAGACGGTCAAGTGAGAACACTAAGCAATCGTGATTGCTCAAAAATTAAAAGTAGTTTCGAAATAAGTAAGTACTGAAATGTTACGCAATACGTTACTTAGAAAAAACAGTGAAAATTCAATCAATTTTATGCGACATTTATATGCCAATTTTAAAAAATGCACACACTCAAATGAAAAATAGTTACATAAGATGCTAATTTTTTAATCTTCGGTTCCAATTGTTTCTCCTGGATAATAAACGGCGCTCAACTACTTCTATTATTCCTAAGATTATTTTATAGCTATTTTATATATATTTGACAAATAGAGCCCTTGAGTATTAAAAAATGTGAATCCTCTGAAGTCCTTTAAACTGATTAATGAATTGAACGCAAGTATTCTTCTTTTTCTGAAGCCATTTCTTCTTCTCGACTTTATGACCCACTTAAGAGACAAAACCCCCCGACAAGAAATGCTGTAATTCTACACCTCCACAGCTGGGAATTAAGCAATTAAAGGGGTCCTCTCTTGTGCCCAATGTCCACAATGAGTTGCCACTGAGGCATCTTATACTGGAATTGGACGGTTGCACAAAGTGGCCACATTCATATTCTGGAGCTATCGAACAACTTCTTAGAGATTGTAAAAAAAATCCGGTGGTCAAATTTGATAAAATTGACTGCAATCTTCTGGTTTTGGACATGGATGATATAAAAAATTTAAGTACTGAACAACAATATTTGTATAGAATCTGTCTTGCCGTAAAAGATGGTAGTTGTCCTTCAAGCGTGGCTGACAGTAGCCCAGGCAAACTCAGACAGTCATGCGCGATGGCTGACAACTACAAACCGTTTGTTACGCTTGTATATAGACACTCCAACTCCATCAGAAAACCTTACAATGCTTGTAAAGTATGTAATTTTAGTTTATGCTCCAATGTGGTTTGAAATAAAAATGAAACCGAACTGCCAGTACCGCGCCCAACATTTTTGGAAAATGATTTCTCTTGCAAGGCAGTTTCCAGACAACGTTAAGGATATAATTTTCAAAGTTCTCTCAAGTAATGCATATTTCGCTCATCCTGAACAGCTACTGTTGACAATGTTGTTTGACTCAAGAAAATACATTCGGGAATTAGCTGTTAGGCGCATTCTGAACTCTAGAAATAAGAAGAAGAAGAGCTCGGATGGTGTACGATTTTTTGAGCGTCCTAAACTCAATTTTGAAGCCGTTGATTTAAGGCCATGTCACACGTAGCGAAATTCGTTCAACCTGAGGATCAACTTCGGTTCGACTCAACCGCGAGAGCGAATTCCGATCGGAAAATCCCCGTGTGCTATGCTTTCCGAGGTTGAACGTGTTCCATTCAACTTTTTATCTTCTCGGCAAAAAAAGTTGGATCAACCTCAACTTTCAGCCAATCAGGAGGAAGCAAACTTTTGACCTGTTACGTCAAAATACAACATGGCCGCCTGTAACAACATCAATAGCGTGTGCAAGGAATGGAATAAACTGCTAGAATAACTTCAGGTGAGTTATTATTACTATATTTTCGTCAAAAACAAATATAAAACGTAATATTTCATAAACCTCCGCCTTATTATTGTGTTAAAAGGTCAATTTCTAGTTCAAAGTCGTCGTAAGAATTTCCTTGCCAAATTCGCCAATCTCGTAGTGTGCAATCTTGCCAAATCAATGAATGTTTGTGAACAATCTGAAGCAAGAGCAACGGTAATGGGTCAATCCGTAGAAATCACTCAGGCCGTGTTGCTCGACATTTTTGATTTTCCTATTTTTTTACTAGTTAATTCTCACTACTTGGTGAGTTCAAAAGTGTTAAAAGAAAATTTTTTAGGCTCTTACTTCTTTTTAACCCACCATTTTAAATTTGCTTAGTTGCCGTTTTTGGACCAAAAACAAGTTTTACGTAAATGCATCTAACTCGGTTAATTTTACAGTTATCAGAACAAAACAAAATCCTACATCACCAGAAGGATGCCCCTGATACAATTTGCTTGCAAAATATTATTTAAATGGTGAGAACGGTGAAGAAAAAAAATTAACAATTACAAACTGAAAATTAGCATATAATACGAGTTTTAGTGCAACAAAATTAGTAAAAGGAGAAGAGTCTCAGCTATATTTTTTTTCTTATGTAGATATAATATAGGACTACTTGTTGTAGGAATTTCAAACTTGAGAACTTTGTCCTTTTTTTTTAGCAAACTTTTCTTAAAACTGGAAAAAATCGAATTTTGGCTAAGTTTAAAGTCAAATATCTCAAAAAGGACAAGTGAAAAATTATGAAATTGATACAGGTAACACCTTTTTTATGACATGAAAATATGATTACAATTTGATGACTGACACTCAACTGGTACTAGAGTTATAGAGCATTAAAGTTGCCCAAATATTGCATTTTCGCAAAGTTTAAAGCAAACTATTTCAAGAGGGACCGAGTGAAAAACAATGAAATTGATACAGGTAGCACTTTTTTATTATATGAACCTATGATTACAATTTGGTGACTGAGATTCAACTGGTGTCAGAGTTATCGTGCATCAAAGTTGGCCAAATATTGCATTACACATACACAAATTTAAATATTAATTCATAGATAAGCTTCACTTTCCAAACATTTAATAGCAACAAAAGTTCATCTTCTTTAATAAATTAAATTCATGCAATAGAAATATGCACAAAAAATAAACAAATGAATAAATGAAATAAATGTTTAGCTCCTTTGTCCTAAACATTTAAGTATATACACGTCATAAATCAATTGTTATTAATAACAACACATTTTTTTTTGCTACAATTTATCATCTTTTACTTAAGTTTTCTTCTGCATATAAAATACCAGACACCCGGTTATCACATTAAGAGGCTGGAGGCAGATGTTATCGCTGAGATGACATCTGCCTCCAGCTCGGTTATTCGCTCTTCCGGACTGATGAGTTCTAATAAAAACGAAACTGTAGTCTCTGGATATGATAACAGGGCTGTCTGGTATAACATGTGGATTGTTTAAAAACAGCACACACACCATGCCTATACTTTACGGAAATACATTGATTTTACATTTCATAAAAGCTAGGGGGTACTTTGCCTGTCCTCCTCCTAGTATAATATTCATGTTATATATACTTGTCTAATTTGTTTTCATAATTTTAGATTATGTGAGAAGGAATTTCAAGTTATTGTGTACACATGCAGTTATAGAGGTTGCAGTCAAAAACTGTTTGTTCCAGGGCGAAGTTAATTATTGTTGAACTTTGACATGTAATTGAAATTATGTATTAATACATATGAGTGTGTGTGTGTATGAAACTTATTGTAAATAAAGTTTATGTATAAATTTTATGTGTCAGTTTCTCTAAAGAATACTAGAAAAAATGAACTATTTTTTAATTTTTTTTTTTCTTTCTTGGTATATATTATAAAAGATAATGTTCTTTCAGTATGCTCTGTAAAAACATCTATGAAGCATTGTTCTTCTCAGAGAACAAAAGTAAAACAACTCACAATTTCTTACTTAATTGAATGTACCTGCATGACTAATTAAATCAATAGAACCATTTTAAATCCAATTTTTCAAACTATGAAAAATAGTACAAACCTGCCTAAATCAGTAGAAAAGTTGGTATTCTTGCGCTCTATGTAACTTGTAAACTATGCAATAAGTACTTTATACTCTTCACTATTTAAAAATTTAAGTTTTTTTTTAAGTAATAAATTTCATGTGCATGTGTTGGAAAGATAAAATAGAATGGGTCATGTACAGAGGTTTCATATAAAAACAGTAGCAAGTATATATAAAAGTAGAAAATTTTGTTATTCCACTTTTTGTGTATTGCTAAAAAGATTTCTGTTTTAACAACTACACTTAGTGTACATTCAATAGCAAAATAATAATACTTAGACGAGGTTGAGTTTTTGACAAAAAAAAAAGAACCTGTTTTTGACATGACCTGTTGAAAACTTCAATACTGACATTGATAATTTTTATAAACACATATGGTCTTCTGATGCTGAAAAATTATTTCACATTATATCATTAAAATTAATAGTTCAATCAATAAATTTGATTAAAATTTTCTTGTAAATTTGTTACACTGTAAAAGTAGTTATGGATAACTGTTACAGCTTGTTTTCAAAGTAGTTTTGTTTTAAACTTTTTAATAACTTAATTTATTTGTAACAATTAGATACAATTAATTTTATCGATCAAAAAGGCTTTCTAGGAAAGGATTTATGCAATGTCTCTTTTCTTTTGAGTAAAAATGAAACTAAGTTGATCAGCACTCAATAGTTAAGTATAATCGTATTTAAATATTTTGAATGGTGCTATTTACTTTTTTTTATGTTATTAATTTTTTCTCTAATACAAATATTCTCTGTTTATAGAGGAACTAATAGTTGCTTGATACAACCAAAGACATAAGTGTCAAAAACTTAAATACCAACTCTAACAGCTTTTGTAGCGGTTATCTCTCAATTCAGGATGTCTCAGCAAAAGTATGATGGGAAAGTTTTAGACAAAACAATATACCCATGTTCAGCATCAATAGAGAGGATATTCTCCAGTTTTGAATAGATCCATTCCAAACTTAGAAATAGACATGGTGTGCAAAAGGATTTGAAATTAGTATTTTATCACTGCATGCTTTGAGGAGAAAAAGATTTAGAGTGGGAATAAATGTAAATGTTGACTAAAGATGCAAATTTTATTAAAGTTTGAAAATTAAACTAGACAAATGTATGCATTGCCTTGCACTTTCAGCTTTAAAAAATTTAAGGAATAAATAGTCATTATTATTGTTACTATTCAATATACTGCTATTTCCAATACTTGTTTCCTCTAGTGTATGAAATCAAAATACTTTAAACTGAGAATCATTTGTTGTAGTAATTTTATAGTAAATACAAATTTTTTAGTCAGGTTTTGAGCAGATAAGTGTTTAAAAGTAATAACTCAGAAATGTCCATTTACTTGATTTATAATTGCTGTTATTAAATTTTGTCACATATTTTAAAGTGGTAGACAAGTTTACTGGTTTAAAAATCACAACTTTTACATTAATAGACAAGTTATTTATAAATATCGACTCTTACTCAGGTCCAGATCTGCATGCCCGCAGGTGGGGGGGGGGGGCAACGACCCAAGAAATTGGAAAACTTTTTAAATAAACGAATACACTTAAACCTTCAACGTTGCAAACACATTTGGGACATTTCTGTAAAGTATCAGGATAATTAAAAGATTTTATTTTGGAAAATCAGCAAATGTGAAATAATTACATAGAATTACCTTAACATGAGCCACGAGAATGTCAGTTTTAAATAAAATTATTAAAAAAACCCTTTAAATACATTATGAAAAGCAGCAAGACTAATCAAAGTGTAAAAAACGTAATAGTTACATAAGAGTTACCAACATTTGCAAAAAAAAAAAAAAAAAAAACTTGCTATTGGACCCAGAAAGATGGATAAAACAAAATTTTTTATTGTAAAAAGTTTCTTATGGTCCATTGATTTTGTAACGAACTTATACGTAAAATGAGAGGAAAAAAATCAGGAGTTAAGAATTTCAAACTCCCTCAAAAACAAAATAAGTCAAAAAAAAAAAAAAAAAAAAAACTTTGTATGAAAATTATAATCAATATAGCGAGTTAAAACATAAATAAATAATAATATTGAATTTAAAAAAAATAGTGAAGAAAAGCTTCCATGTTTTTATTCAATTCTAATCGGGGGAGGGGGGATCAAAACTTACAGATCCAGGCCTGCTTTTACTCATTGTCATTAGGTAAAAGGGCTGTTATCGCTGTATTGAGCTAGTAAAATCAACATGTTTATAAATCACTTTTTCATAATTTCGGGAGATTGCAACTTTCAAAACTGAAATTTATTTACAGCTTTCAAATAAATTAAGAAAAAAAAACCCCCATTAAATCCAAAAAACATGGCCCAGAGTACATTGTACTAAGTCGCCTAAAATGGTAGACAGAAGCCACGTTTAGGATCAACCCTTCGTTTGAGAGCCTGGAAACCCTGTTCAACTTCTCCAAGAGAAAGTTGAATGAAAGCTTGAAGTTGAACGGGTAGGTTGAGCGAATTTCGTTACGTGTGACCATGGCCTTTAGTTGATTGGGCAAACTGTGTTGTAACAGAGCCACCTCTTACAATGCATCTAAAAGACCAACAATGGAAAGAAATGTGCAAAGAACATTCGACAGAGTTTACTTTCGAGAAATTTCCCTGTCACACGCAAGCTGTGAAACGTTGTGCGAAACTAATAACCGAAGCTGCAAAAAAAGTTCGTGGTGAAAGTGCACGAGATGGATACATTCGTGCTAAACTTCAAGCTAGGAAAGAACTTCCATCATTTGATAACAAGGGACAATATTATTCCAAAATATAATATTCATTATGCATGAGGTATTATAAATCAAATTTGAAGATTTCTTTTTAAAAATTTTATTATCTATATATGTAGTTCTCGAAAATGTATGATACTATTGCGTGATAATAATTACTAAGATTAATGGCGCTATTTAATTAATTAGTCTATGATTTAATTTTGAAAAATAATTTTCACATTGGTTTTTAAAGAAATTCAATATTTTTTCATTTTTCTCCAATTTTTGATGTCGGAAAGGAGCGGTTAAATGCTCATTAAAATCAATGAAACATTTTATGGGTTCGAACTGGCTCATTATATAACATTTTCGGTGCATTCCAGCAAAATATTTGAAATTTAGTTTTTTAAAAAAAATTTCGACAAAAATTCATTTTTCTCTTTTTTTTCGGTTTTTCAGTGTCAAATAGCGCCGGCTAGATATTTTTTAATATCCAAGAAATTTTTTGTGAGTGCTAACTAGTAGGACTCGACCGATGCATCGGCCAGGCCGATGCATCGGCGCCGATGGTTCAACAATTTAGCCATCGGCATCGGCATCGGCGGCCGATGCTAACTTGCAGGAAACATCGGCCCATCGGCCTTAAAAAACATTGAAAAGCCGATGGAATTGGCCGATGTTTTTGAAAACGAAAGGACCTTTGCTGTTTTATTTTTTAGTACAAAGTAAAGGGAGTTATTGTTATTATATAAAATTGTTTACTTAAATTTCAGTATGAATTTCTATTTTAGTCACCCCTAAAAGAGTTTTTAATACTGCATTCAGGTACCAAACAAGTTAATTATTGCGTTGTTTCTTGCAGCTGGATGTACGTATGCATCTCTCCTAAGTCATAACTCAAAAATGGTAAGCTGTAGAAGGATAAATTTTCGCATGTGAGGTGTGCGTACGTTCCAGTTGTGCACTTCCCTTTTTGTTTTCGCTCGGGTGTTCTGAAAAGCCTGTTTACTCATTTTTTGTGGCTATTTATTACTTATTTCAATGCAAAACTAATATAGCATCTCAGACCATGGAAACAAATATGAGATGGCGAAACCGGGTTTTGTGTCATTTTATTAGAGTCCCTTTGAACCGACGGCAATTTGTAATTTTTCGGTATTTGTTATATGAATCACAGTTATGCAGTCTTTTCTGTATCGCTTCGGCGGAGTTACAAGTTTGGGACCCGTCGAAATACATTTTGGGGCCCTATGTCTCTATCACAGAAGTTGTAAAACATTTATCATAAGCATTTTTGTAACTCCTACGGTGCCCCTACGGTTATGGGGCCTCTCGCGCAATTGCAATATTTGCTATATTTTAATTCCGCCACTGCACGTCAAAACAAACTCGGGTGCAAGTTTTGAAAGGGTTTTTCTGCTGAATGTTTATGATTATTATGAACTCTATTTTTTACGACTATTTTTTTGAATTTCCGAGAACATTTGCGTGCCCCTCCTTCCACTCCCTATATTTCTGAAATTAAACTCTAGTTGTACTTCTGAGTTGTTTAAAACTAACACCGTTCATAAAATTAAATATTTTTTTTTTTCAAACTTTATCTATTGTTTAGAAAGAATTTAGAGCATTAATGTAAGAAATTGATTAAAGACGTTTTCAATGGTGACATAATTCGGAAATCAAAGGGACTTCTGAATTTTTTCTTCGGAAGTGCTGAAGTAGATTCAGAAACTCTTCCGAAGCGTTGGGGGTAGCGGTTCTGTACTAAAAAAATGAGGCCGAGGTTGGGGCCGAAGTGTGAGTTACTCCAAAATCAGAGGGTGATCCCCTAACCCTACCTCGTCGTTTCAAGCATTTTTTAAATATTTAGCGATTATTTATTTTGGTCAAGAAGTGTTATTTTGCGTATTTCTCATACTTGTTTCACTTATATTTCGTAATGCGCCGTCTTTTTTGCATCATTAATAGCAATCGATTTTTTTCTGTTGTAACTATTATTATGTATTTATATAAAATCAATGAATAAGTTATTTTAGTTTTTTTATTAAAAGTTTCAAGGATTTTCTATTATGTAATTTTTTTAAATTTCAGAAAATTATTGTTAAATTGAAAAAATTAATTTGAACTTGTTTGTAAAGCTTCATAAAAGATTAAACAATCCAACTGCTCAATATTGTGCAAACATCAGATCACGTAGCATATGTATTCAGTTATTAACTTGGTGTAAATATTGAGTTTTTTTTATTGTAGTTGCATTTTAAGAATCTCGCTCTTTTCATGGCTACTTCTTTTTCCAGCAAAATTTATGTCACTGTTATAGGTTTTTTTGGAAAATGCAAACTTTTCTATTCATAAATTTTAAATAAGTATAAAAATATTCCTGTTTCATAGTTTTATTCTTAATTTTTTTTTTTTTGAATGTTTAAACAACATAATTTAATGTTTTTTAATTATGTTTAATGTACCTAAATCCATACATTATTACAATATTACTGAAATCTTAGCTATATGTTCAATTTAAAAAAAAGACAAATCAATTGGTTATTAAACAGTCTCTTTTTTTTTTTTTTGCTGTTGTTCTTTTTTTTAAATCACAGCAGTCAAAAAAGGGGAAGCACAACTACACACCCTATACAGATTGTACGCAGTACGAACCAAAAGTTCGAGGACCAGCTGTATAAAACCTTACCCAGAATAGTTCACATTACCGAAGCACATCCACCTTCAAAAGGTCGTCTTGTGACTGTGTACTTCTGCCAGTGTTCATATAACTTTTGGAAACACTCCTGGAAACATTTTTCGCTACCTTCTATGATGCATCTTTATCTTCTCCTCACGGAAGAAAGCGGCGCGCATTTTTTTTTTGCTGGGAACAGGTAAAAATCACACGGAACTAAGTCCGACGAAACGTTATGTTATTTGTTTGTCATATCAGAGTATTGACCAATCGAAACGTGCATCCTCAACATGAAAGTCGCCTTCTTCCCCACGATGAAGTTAAAAGCAGCAGCGCAAGAGGCCTTACAGGAGGTTACGAAAAATGTCTTCCAGGAGTGCTTCTAAAAGCTATACGAACGTTGGTAGAAGTGCATAGTCGTTCAAGGTGACTATTTTGTAGATAGATGTGCTTCAGCAATGTGAACTATTCAGGGTAAGGTTTTATAGAATTTGTCCTCGAACTTTTAGATCATACTACCTACATACGTATGAGTTTTCAACTTACTATTTCATAACGTTTTTGAGGGACGCAAGTTTACGCACATG